>NC_141158.1:126026218-126326218 GCF_053477565.2 Lygodium microphyllum
CACCATCCTGTCAATTGGCCACATAAGCAGACTATCTAGCAACAACAGAGCTCCAATCCTCACCCTTTGAGTTCTCCTTCCTCTATCCACAAGCCTTGGACTGAGTCTTACCCCTGGATGTAGTGGAAAGGATCATTCGTTTGGGCAATACTCTAGCGAACCGATGGGTCGAGGAGCAAAGCATTGTAATCACACAATGGAGGCGAGAACTAGACAGACTACTGGCAGGATAAGGTCTATCAAGTTTCCAAAGTCGTCCGAGATTACAAGGCGCAGCCGAAGTGGCGGAGGAGGATTTGGGACACCAATTTTGATACATTGATGGCCTTTTGCGGCACATTACAAGGAGAACGAAACGATTCTATCTCCATGCTCTACCCTCCTAGACACGGAGTGGATTACGATAGGGGTGCATGGCAGGTACGACTTCCCAAAGATCTATAATGTCAATGCAGCAACTCTCGAGAAATGCATGACCTTTAGAGCAGGGGACTTGCGCCCATCCATTAACCACTTTCTCAAGGATTTCTCTTTCTGCCCTGACCATTAGGTTCTTACTTAAATAAAAGCTAGGAGCTGAGGAAGCCCAGTTCCCCCACTCTTTTTTGACATTAACCTAGGAATAGACAATTGTGCTATGGCTAGGCTCATGATGAGGGCAACCCTGCTTCCCTCGTTTTGTACGAGGATCCTTGAAGACATGAGCGATAGACACTTTACGAGGTGTAATCATCCTTTCTTGTCAACCACACCTCTGAATGCAAAGGCTAACATCAAGCAATACCTGTAGAGCCGCACATTTTTAACTAAGTCCCTAAGACCACCTCGCGAATCATCCAAGGAAGATTAGGATGGAGCCTAAGAGCACACCTTGCACCCAAATGCCAGCTATACTCATCTACATCCCAAAAAAAAAGCACCTTGAGTGCCACAATCGCTACAACTAGGGTTTCCATGCCTAGCCCCAATTCCCCACGACACCTACTTAGGGCACATCAAGGGCATGACATACCTAGCAAGGTAATTCTTGCCTATGATTCGACCTGTCACCCTAAGCCCCCTGCACTGCACCTCCCTTAGGCACAAAATCTTTCCTCAAGTGTGGAACGCACTGAGGGCTTGTTAGACCCATCTCCCAGTCCCACAAGCACCAACACCATGCACTTCACGGTAAGGCAGACACACCCCAGGTAGTGCACCTTCTTTTCTTTTCAAGTACAAACAAGGGCTCCAACCACCAACTCCAGAGACCCCATCATCCATGCAATGCACTCCCCATCTTAGGTGCCATGTCACCATGCATGCACAACAAATTAATAGGTGGACACACCAGCCCTAGTCAAAAAGTGAATGAAAAAGCTCATTGGGAACAACATTGGAGAAGGCAGCCATGAAAGGGCAAACAATGGATCCATGCAGACTTATCTTTAGCTCTAAGGATGGATCCGAACATCTTTCTCTCTCCAGACAGGGATCTGTACAACTTTATGTTCAATTTCAGTTCCATAAAACACTCTAACACTAGGGATCATTCCCAATTAAACGGCCTTCCAGTTCCATAAATCCCTCCAACACACCTCCCAACATAGTTGGTATACAAACTCAAAAAGCCACATGGCTACCCCAGCAACACCGTCCGACTCACCACCCAGCAAGTGCTATGGGACTGGCACTCAATTAGGAGGGGGGTAATGTTAACCCTTAGATGAACAATGTGAAAAATCTAGAAAATCTAAAGCAGAAGACAAGGCGAAGGCAAAAGTGGAATGGAAGTTGAAGGCACGCTAAGAAAAAAATCAGGAAACACAAGAAGTGTGAAAGAGTCCTAAATGAAGGAGAGAGGCACACAATAAAAAGTGCAAGTCAATAATTTTGTAAAAGAGTGCAAGGTGCACCATGATTTATTTTAAGAGCACCGGGCTCTCACCCATGCAAATTGTAAAGGTAGATAGGCGGTAGGAAGGAAGCTAGGAAGATAGGAGAACAATGGGAAAAAGGGCCTACTGCTATGTAAAAAAGGGGATAAGAAGATGACCACCCAAAAGGAATTTAGGGCTTTTCATATAAAGTTCAAAAGGTGAATGAGAGCTCATTCTTTTGTGTGTGGCAAAGTGGACTCTTCTTCTTCTTCTCTTCATCTCTTCTCTTGCATGATGCTTGTGAGTGCTTGGGGGAGGGAGTGTGAGTGAGTGAGGGAGTGAGTGTGTGAGAGTGAGGGATCTTGGAGGTGAAGCTCTCCTCCATCTCCTCTCTTCTTGTTCCTCTCTTCTCTTCTCTTGTCTCGCTCATGGCTATGGAGGATGGAGCTTGAAGGAAGAGACTTGAGGATGCTTGAGCATGCATCATGAATCATGGAGCTATCGGAGTGCTTGATAGAGGAAGCAACTCAATCGGGCATTAAGGTAAGCTCACTACACTCATAGAGAAGGATGGAGCATCGGCTATGTGAGAGGTAGCCATTAGTGCTCACTTGAAATGCTTGAACAATAAGCGGTCTGTGGGTTTTGGCGGTTGAGCTTGAGCTCGCCTTTACAGAGAGCAACTGGGTTGGTAACCACTTCAAAGTCGAACTCTTGAAACAGAAGAAGCCATTTCATCATTCTTCCCTTCACATTAATCTTGTTCATCAAGAAGGATAGGACTTCAAGGTCCATGTAGAATTTGAAGTGCGTCAACAGTAGATACTATCAGAACTTCTCCAAACCAAACATCATTGCTTGGCACTCAAGCTCTGTTACAATATAGTTCCTTTCTCGGTCGGTTACTTTTCAACTTGCATGATAGATAGGTTAGTCTAACTTTGAGGGGCCCTTTTGGCATAAGACTGCACCTAGGCCTTTAACTAATGCATCGATGTGCACATGAAACTCTTTCCTCCAATTAGGAGGCTGCAAGATGGGTGCTTCAATCAAACACTCCTTTTTCAAGGAGTTAAATACCTCGTCAGAATCAGTGGTCCATGTGAACTCTACATCTTTTCTTAGGAGTTTATGCAAAGGGGATGCCTTTGTCACAAAGTGCACAATGAATCTTCTGTAATAGCCCACATGGCCAAGGAATCTCCTCAATTTTTTAAGGTTGGTTGGGGCTGTTAAGATGGCAACCTTCTCAATCTTGGTAGGATCTATTGCTATCCCTTGTACACAGACAATGCGGCCTAGTGGAACTCCTGACGAGATGCCAAAAACACAATTGTTGGGGTTGAGAGAAATCCCATACTCTCAACATCTGTCAAAACATTGCTCTAAGTGTCCCCAATCCTCACAGATTAGGCTATAGCCATAGAAGTCATCAAGGTACACCTCAATGAAATCATGTAGATGATTCTGGAAGGCAGCCACCATCATCACTCGTCGAAAAGTAGTAGAAGTACTAGAGAACCCAAACGGCATCACTCTGTAAGTGTAGGTTTCCCATTCTATTGTGAAGGTCGTTCTAGATTGATCCTCTTCTACGATTTGGATTTAGTTGTATCCACTGAATCCATCCAAGAGGGAATAGATCTGATGGACTGTCACTGTGTCCAACAATTGGTCCGTGAAAGGGATAGGAAAATGATCTTTCTTCATCTTAGAATTTAGCTTTCGAAAGTCCACACATATTCGCAATTTTCCATTCTTCTTGGGTACTACCACAATGGGCAAAACCCATTCACTGTTAGCCATTGGATAGATGAACTCAACTTCAAGGAGGGTAAAATGATGTTTTTGTTGTTTCGGGTGGGTGAAATGTGTTCCTATGGAAAAAAATGGAAAATAAAATTGAATTTTAATATGTTGAAATGTTTGATATAAGGAGAATAAAAAAATAATAGTGATTATTGATAAATAAATGCTAGAAAATAAGAAAAAATAGAGGAAAAATTAAAATGCGTTTCATAAAAATAAGAAAAAAATAATGAGTGTTTGTGAATGTATGGTAGTGGCGGAGCATGAGGTCTAGCCTCAGATTTTCCTATCTTTTTGTCAAAGTTTGTGAATTATTATTTTTCATACATCAAAACATAACAAAATGAACCCCTACACCTATTCAATGAAAGCATTACCTAAACGTGGGGCTGGGGTGTTTGAACGATGCATAAAATCTTCCATATTTTCATCAAACATCCTGCAAAATTTCAAACAACCTCACACACTTGAAATCTTGTTAGCGGGATGAGCATAGCTCAAAGTAGGGTTTACAAGGCTTTGCTCTTTAAAAAAAAGAAAGGATTTTAGCAATCTTTCTTCTTGGCAAATATGGAAGTTATTGAAATCCTTCTTCCATAAATTCTTTGCCGGTGAAGGTTGTGTATAGCAATCTACTTGCTGGAAATTATCTCTGTCACAGCACGGGTGTGAACAAAGGATTGTAGAGAAGTGTAAAATTAATTTGGGAGTATGGCAATAGGAACAGCCACTGAGGAAGAGATTTAATGAAGTAAGGTTTTTAAGCTTTATTAGAGCTTAGCCTTTGACTTAAGCGTTTTAACTAAAAAGCTTCAACTAGTCATTTTACTACACGCAAGTCGAGAGGATGTTCTCGCTGTTTTTTACACCGTGAAGAACGTGCTGCCGTCGCAATTTCTTGGATTGATTAGGATTAAGCTTTTTAATAAGCTTGCTAGCCTTTGTAACCTCCAACTAATGAAAATTGACTTATCTTCTTCTCTGAGAAAAAACAACTTGATGATGGAGCTTGGGAAGTGGTCCTCCATTGTTAGAGACTGGTCCTTCACGATCCAATAGTACAGCAAGGGGTTCTTCACTGCTAGGAACACACTAGTATTGATGGATTGCTGACTGTAGAGCCCATTCGTCTGAAGGTGATTTACCAGAACCAACGATGGAGCAAAAATTGGACCTAATTATGATGCAGCTTGAAGAGCACATCAAACTTTGCAAGCTCAATTGGCCACTCTTCAACAATCTACTGCCGATCAAGATGGACCGCAACCTGAAGATGTTATATGACGTACGATTAATGCAACACTTGAAGCACAATCTATTTGGAAAGAAGCCAAGATAAGTAAAAGAAATTTCAAATTCCAGACTTTTAATGGGCTACGTGATGGAAAGACTGTTGTCACTTTTATCAGTCAGTTTGATGATTATTTCCATGAAGAACAATATGCCAAAAAAGACAAAATCAAGTGTGTCACTAATCATTTAGTGGATAGAGCATCACTATGGTGGACTGTTGTCCGCAAAAGCATTGATTGTCCTACTACTTGGGAGACTTTTCAAAAGAATTTTTTGCAAAATTTTCTTCCATCTCAATTCCACGAAAAAACAATCAAAGAATGGGATCTTCTACAACAAAGAGATCACGAGCCTATTCAAAATATACCGAGTGTTTCTGGAATGCCTTATTGCAACTTCGAATGCTCGAAGATGTACTTGAGGTAACCCACAAGCACAAGTTTATGTCTGGTTTGCTTGGTCACTTCTATGCAGAAGTGAACATGTTCAAGCCAATGACTCTCAAGGATGCGATTTCCTTGGCCCATGATATTGAAGACAAAATTCGAGAACAAGAGAAGCAACCACAACAATTCTCAAATAACGGTAACTTTGGTATAAAGCAATTCAATTCTAACTTTCAAAGATTCAATCAAAATCGCTTTGTTCCATCTTCATTCCTAAATCTTGGACACGACTCCCTGCTTTACCAACAAACACAAATCCAAATCCTAAGCCATCTTTCCAGCCAAATCCCAATATTCCTAAACTTCCCGCTATTACCAATAATGTTTCTAAAGCCAAATCCATAGTCTGCTATAAGTGCCATCAACCTCGACATCTAGCTGTGAATTGTCATTTTTTATTAACGATGAAATGTCTTGTGCATAGTAGAAAAAAGACTGTTTTACCTAATGATGGGAGCACACACGATTTTATTTCTATAAAATTGGTCAAAGAATTGAATTTACATACTGTTTCGACTCATTATCGCATCAATGCTACATTCTTAGGCACTAGATACAATGGAACACAAGAAGTGCATGCCTTAGAAATTAAAATTGGTAATTATGTCGAGTTCATAAATTTGTTAGTTGTGCCTTTGGAATCTAGTGACATTATCTTAGGAATGCCTTGGCGTCATCAATATAATCCCTATATAGATTATTCCACACATTCAATGAAGATTCATTTTAATGAAAAACAAATCACATTGCATAGTATGCACACTTTCGATAATTTTTCATTGCTTAGTCATACATAGGCTAAACGTGCATTAAGAAAAAGTATCAAATCCTAGTTAATATGGGTGAATGAAATTGAAGTTAAAGAAAATCAAATGCATCCTAGACAAGCACAATTTCTTCCGCAATTTAAAGATTGTTTTGCTGTTGACTTATAACCACTTGGTTTACCACACCTATACGTCCTAAAGATCATAAAATAGACTTAATTCTAGGTTCTCAAGAAGCTTCCACAAAGAGAGATAAAAATAGAGAGGGGGAGAGAGAATGAAGGAGGAGAGAGAAAAGAAGCATGAGGGAAAGAGAGAGGGGAGAGTGAAAGGAAGAGAGAGTCAGGGAGAGACAAATAGAGGGATGGAAATAAAGAGAGAAATAGAGAGAGAGGGGAGGGAGAGAGATAGAGAGGTGGAAGGAGAAAGGATAAAGAAAGAGAAAGAGAGAGGGATGAGAAAAAAATAGAGAGGGAGGGGTACACAAATAGAGAGATGGAGTGAAAGATAAAATAGAAAAAGATAAACAATGAGGGAAACAAACGCATATTTTCTATCATAACATTGATGAAACGAACAATAATAGTTTATAATTTTAAGTGATAGCTATTCTTTAACATTGCTATTTTTGATAGTTTTCTACTCTTTTACACCATGTTCTTCTTTTATTGTGAGCCTTTTCGACTTTGTTTGAAAAATCTTTGATCAACATTGACTTGCTTTCTTTTCATCCGACTTGTGATCATTGCCATTTCAGGTTAGCAAGCCACCACACGAGCACATATAACACGATTTCCTTCCACATCTAGTATAGGAATATTGTTTATCCTAGTGAAAAGGGAACCATCTAATTGTCCATTTTTATAGATACCAATAAAACAATAATCAAACTATCTACAATTTGTTAATACACCCAAAGGAGGGGGCATTCCACCTATGCATGCACACATGTGTGCATGACCATGTAAAGCACCTTATCAACATAATCAAATTGAACAGAAAAAAATTCAAAACCAAGTTGAAGAATTGTTAACCCGAGGACTCATTAGACCCAGTAGTTCTCCTTTTGGTGCACTTGTCCTATTAGTTAAAAAGAAAAATAACACCTATAGGATGTGCATTGATTATCATGCCCTAAATAAGATCACTGTCCAGAATAGATATCCGATCCCTAGGGTAGACGACCTCATGGATAGACTACAAGGGGTTGCAATATTTAGCAAAATAGATCTTAAATCTGGATACCATCAAGTACGACTGGACACATCTAATATTTTCAAAACTACATTTAGGACTCAATTTGGACATTATGAATTCATTGTTATGCCTTTTGGTTTAACTAATGCACTAGCCACATTCAGTCGTATGATGAATCGCATATTTTTGAAGCATCAGCATTGTATCATTGTTTTCTTTGATGACATATTGGTTTTCAGTAAAAATGAGAACGAGCATTATGAACATTTATCCTTGGATTTCAAATTATTGAAAGAGAATCAATTATATGCTAATTCGAAAAAGAGTGAATTTTTCCAAACCCACATTGAATACTTAGGATATATTGTTTCATCTGAAGGTATTAAAGTTGATCCTAAAAAGATAAAAGTAATTTTGAATTGGTCGATACCTAAAAATGTGCATGAATTATGTTCTTTCTTAGGTCTTGCTAGATTTTACAGAAAATTTGTGAGGAATTTTTCATTGCTTGCATTACCATTGAAAATTTTATTAAAGAAAGGTATTGTGTATCATTGGTTTGAAAATCAACAAATGTCTTTTGACTTACTAAAACATGCCTTAATACATGCTCTTGTATTGCAACTCCCTGACTTTAATAGACCATTCTTCCTAGTAGTCACTGACGCTAGTGGATTTGGAATAGGAATTGTCCTTATGCAAAATTTACATCCCATAGCCTACTCTAGCTGCAAACTTAAACCCTCTAAACTTAAGTATTCTACCTATGATAAGAAATTGCTAGCTGTAGTACAAGCTTTACGACAATGAAAACACTATTTAATGGGATTTGAATTCATTATCAAAACTGACCAACAAAGTATCAAACATCTCCTTAGTCAGCCACAAATCTCTGACCATCATATTAAATGGACTGCTTTTATTCAAAGTTTTCATCCACTTATCCAATATCAACCCAAAAAAGAAAATGTTATTGCCAATGCCTTGAGTAGAAGACCAACTATTCATAATATTTATGTGATATCTTTTGTTTCTAAGCAATATGGTTTGTTAATGCCTTTACCAATTCCAAAACGACCATGGGAACATATTTCAATGGATTTTATTACTGATTTTCCTAGCTTTCAAGCTAATCATGATATGATTTGGACTATTGTAGATCGATTTAGCAAACAAGCATATTTCATTCCATGCAAGAAAACGTTAACTGCATCTCAAGCTGCTCAATTGTTTTTGAAAACTATTCTTACTAACCATGGTTTGCCAAAAGTTATTATTTCTGATCGTGATTCTAGATTTTGCAATAATTTTTAGACTACTTTGTTTGCTAATTTAGGAACAAAGATTGATTTTTCATCTGTATTTTATCCTAAAACAAATGGGCAAATAGGAGCTACAAATAGCATATTCCATGGTGGATTCCATGAGGTTTTGCGGTGGATTCTATAAAATTATACTTATTTACCAAGGCTCGTATACAAGGTGGATTCCTTGTGCGAAAATTTGATGGGGACGCCTATCTTTTTCAAGCGTCACGTTAATTTAATGTGCAAGTGGGTGATTCCGCAAAATATTTATTTAAATTAATGGACGTTTATGAGTTAGAGTGTGCACTCATATTAAATTAAGATTAGGACAGAGTTTCAACCTATTTATTTATTTTGTAGCTGAAGACTGCTAGGTATTCACTTTTGTCGATTTAATTTTATTATTTTCTAACAATTGTGAATGCTTCAATTGATGTGTAGAGCAGGCGACGGTGGCACTGAGAAGTACTGGGCGATAGCGTGTATTCAAGTTAATTAGAATAAATTATCATTTTGATGGGCACACATCTTAGGTGTGGTACTAATATATATTTTGGTGCACTTATTTATTGAAGTTCTTGACATATATTTATTATTTTGTACGCGCATGGGCACACGGTTTAAATATTCATTATCGGATATTGTATTTGGACACTACTCAACTTTTGGATCACTAAACCGCTTTATTCTTTATTTGGACAAAAATAAACACAAAAGCTAAAGCATGCTAATTGTAAAATTGGGCTATTTTTTAGCTTAAAGATGAATAAAATATTAAATACATGCTTTGTGGAGCGCTCACACAAGACATGGGGAGAGATTGTACCCAATCGATCTTTTTGCCTCATGTCGTGCAAGTCTATTCTCTTGAATTTTGAGCTTAAGGTAGAGTTCTTTGTTTGTGGGGACTTTTCGACACTCGCTATGTACGTATACAGCAATCGATTTACGTACCATGCCTGCACAAGAGACGTGAGAAATCAATGAATAAGATAGAAAGTGAAACCCTCTTTTATATAACCCTAAACTATAAGACTCATTCACATAGATGTGCACTCTCTCTTTCTCTCTTAAACTATGAATCGCATTCACACTGAACACATTGTTCATCTTACTATCTTAGCTCTCTTCGAACCCATTTGTTGCCTTGTCGAAGCCTTGTTTCTAGCCAATTGGCATGGTTTTCTTTAGCACTTGAGGCTTCATAATGCACTCTTTTAGTGACACGACGTGATTCCATCATGTCTACAGCCGATTCATTAGCACTTTCATTTGCTCTCTTTTGCGAGAGTTTAGCTTCATCCGCTACTATAATCCTATACCACCAACATAGCAATTGGATCATTGGATTGCTACCATTCACCCCTCCACCATGATTGGTTTTTCTTTGGTATGCACCATGCGCTATCCAATGTGAATTTTCCATCCCTTGTGTGGACCAAACTCCGATGCTTCCCTTTTTTGCAAAGTATGGCCCATGTGCCTCAAGGATATGCTAGAAATACACATATCACACATGAGTAAAACTATGCTCAATAGTTTATACAATTCATACAATTTTAAAATATTAACTTAGTACACACCATGTAATGTATGATAGAGATTTTGCCCCATGCTTCCACCATGTTTTCATAGAAGCTATGCACATTATCGATAAATTCTTGCTTATCTTCATTGTTAAACACCATCTTGCAAAGTAAGGGAGACAATTTGTTAAGACTTATCCAAACCTTACCTTTGGTCAACCGTAGGCCTACTAACCATGACATTCCCTTCCTCATTGATGGGTGCTGAGAGAAACTTCCTAGCCTTTGCTCCTTCAAAGCAAGACTTTTTTGGCAAGTTACTAGATTTTCATGATCTCTTCTCATCTTTTTCAATCGTCACTTTGATGCTTGTGTAGCCCAATTTTTGATAGCACTTGCTTCACATTCCTACACGTTGCAATGGCTTCTTTTTCTGGTTGCATCCTATAAGCAAAGCAAGTGTATTCATATACAAGTTTCTCCATGATTCTGACAAAAGCATGCAATGAACAAATGTGAATACGATCCCATGGAATGTTGAAGATGGGCTTCCAAGTGGGATCTTCTCTATTGCATGTCAGTGCAGCACTTGTCACCCTTTGCCAGTTTTTCTTTCCGTCCTTTCCTTCCACCCTCTCTGTCAAGCAATATAGACATGGATTCTTTGTATTTGCACAATTGGAGATTCCACACATGCATTTTAAAGTTTTCAAGTCTCATGTAAGATGCCATTCGACCAAGTATTGACCATACCCTTTGACCGAGAGCATCTCACCATGTTTCTAATGATCGATGTTGCTTGCAATGTTGTGTGCATAAAGAATAGCTGCAGCACCTCAAATGTTTCCTTAGGAACTTCAAATGCAGCGAGCCACCACACATGGTGCTTGGATTGAACACTAATGTTCCTTGGGTTGTTCTTGTCGAATTGTAAAGCTCTATTCATTAGAGTTACACTAACTCTTTCAAGCTTTACTCCTTTGACGGCCTCACTTTCATCTAATTTTATAACAAACTGCAATTTACCGTTACATTCCTCAACAGACATATTGTAGTACATTACCATTGCCGACTCTGCACCTTGTATAAATCTAAATAGTAATTGTTGACTTTGGTGAAATTCACCTCATATGCATTTTTGGTCCCAACCTTTAGTGTTTCCACGCATTGAACATGCATGGGATCTCCTACTAGGTCCAAAATCTTTGTATTACATTGTCGTCGGGCCTCTATTAAATTTGAAGGTTGAGGAAGAGGCACAATTCTATTTCTCTTCAGCACATGACCAAACCCAGCCTTCATACCTTTGAATATCTTTGAGTAAGTTGTGCTAATACCGGCCCTGTCACAATTGGATTGTGCATCCATAGCTGAGAACTCATTTGACACATCTTTTAATGTGCACTCAATCACATTTTCCTTCATAGCCTAAAACCTAGAACTACTCAAAGCATTTTCCAATGTACTTGCCTTCAGCAATCTACCAATACATGATCCAACCTTACCCTCACCTAGGTTCTCATTCTGAGCTACCTTACATGCTTATGATACATCGTTTCCACGGGCCGCTATTCGCAATTAACTCATTGATTGGCTTATTCTTTCCTTTGTGTACCTATGTTAGCTTGTTGTTGATCTTTCTCAAGTCGTGCAATTGTGTCTTTGCCTCCTCATATGAGATACCAATGTCATGGATAGTGTCATGCATTGAAATAATTTGATTGTTTTGTTGAATTATAGTGTCATTCAGCTGTACGACTTGTCCTATGAGCTGTTGTATATGAAGTTGATGTGCAACAATCACATCATGATAATTTTTTATGGTTGCTTGGCAAGTTGTAAATACTTTGAACGCCTGATTATTGAGCTGCCTAGTGCAACTGAGCAATCCATTTTCACCCTTGCATATATACTTCAACAAATTTGTGATTCCTGAGAAAGTTAAAGGTCTATTATTTAAGGGGTCAATTGGGTAGATTCCCCCATCAACCCACAAGTCCACATGTTTCAATCCCATTTGCCTGTAACTCTGCAAAACCTGAGGGTTGACACTGGTATACTAGGTTCTTTTGAATAATGGGGTGTATTCAATCTCTGTCTCAATATGCAGCTTTTTCTTTCCTGTATTCATTTTACTATTAATAGAAACAGGGAGCCTACTTGGTTATCACAGGAGATAGAGTGGAGATGCACAGAGAGACACACAAAGGTGCCAAGGGAAAGGAGGGTGTAAGAGATTCACTTTGTTAATGAAGGTTGCATAAACATAGAGATGTCACAATAGAGCCATGAGAGAGTATAAATATGGGGAAAAATAGCTCAGAGGGTCCTAGGGATGTCCAAGACTTTTCATATTTTAGACATTTCTATTTTATCTCCAAAAAATATAAAATTTGACCAGTTGATTTATTTTTTTACCAAAAGCTAGAATATAAAAAATCCCCAAAATATATCAATTTCCTAGTTTCTATTAATCATTTTGCATTAAAAACGAAGCACCACACTTCCATAACTAACTCCTTTTCGAATATAAAATTTGGTTGAAAAAGACTTCTTGAATGAGGAGAGAGAAGGAATCTGAGTATATCTTTGTAGATAATATAAAAAAGGCAAAACAAGATTGCAAAAGTGGAGAGAGAAGATGATTATTTTACTATTCTTCTCTCCTCTTTTCCTTGTTTTAAGGAGGAGAGAGGGGGAGCTAAAAGGCCCATTTGTGAGTTCATTTTTTCCCTGATGGTATGCAGGCTTCCTAAGGTTTATATAGGGGTTGAGGTAAGCACCCAAGGCATGGCATGATAGGATTATAGAATACCTTGTCAGTATTGGGTTTTGTGGAGCACATGTTGATCACTCATTCTATATATGAGGGTGATGCAAGTGTTGTGATCATTACAATATATGTGGATGATTTGATCATTGTGGGTGATAGTGAGACAAAGATTGACATTGTGAAGGATCTCCTCAAGACTAAATTTGAGATGAAGGATTTGGGAGAGTTGCACTATTTTCGCACCATAGAGATAATCAAGAATCTAGAGGGTATATGGTTGTCATAGAGACAAAGTGCATTGGATATGTTAAAGAAGTATGGTATGGCTAATTGCAAGCCTATTTCTATACCTTGGATATTAATGAAAAGCTTAGTGCACATGAGGGTGACTTGATCAGGATGCCACTATGTATTGGAAGATTGTGGGAAACCTTATCTTTTGTATGATCACTAGGCTAAATCTAAATTACATAGTTGGATTGAAGAGTCAATTTATGTAGCTTTCATAAAAGCCACATTTGGATGCAATGTGATGTACATAGTATTATGTTAAGTCCGCTTTGGATTATATCTTACTCAATGTTGCATGCATACCATTGGACTTGCATGGTTATATAGATGCAAATTGGGTTTGTAGTATTTTAGAACATGAGATCTATCAATGGTTTTATGTTTTTCTTTGGTGTGATACTGTTACTTGGAGCCGTAACAATTAGTCAATAGTTGCCTTGTCTAGTATAAAGGTAGAGTATATAGATGCTATAATTGTAGCATGTAAGGTAGCTTGGCTACACAAGCTACTTGGTGATTTGGGGATGTAGGAAGACAAGATTATCATCTATTATGATAACCTTAGTAGCATTCAATTGGCTAAGAACCCAATGTATCATGCATAGACCAAACACATAGAGGTCCATTACCATTAACTTAGTTTATGTCAACATAGAGGATCAAGCTGCTGATATTTTCACCAAGGCCTTAAGAGCTCAAAAACTTCAACACTTTTGGACTATGGTTGGATTTCACGAGCTCATGTTGGGCTTAAGGGGGGAGTATTGAGATATTGAGCTCTATATAAGCTGGCATCCACTATGCACCTTAATGATGTGATATGATATTACTCAATGGCATGTTAGGTGGCTAACATGCAGATACACAAATGATTCTACAATTGGACTATACCCACATAGTCTATCCTTATTTATGGCACATTCATTGTGCCACATCTTCTATGAAAGTAGTCATCCTTAGATGCATGATGCAATGCGAAAGTTGTCAAAAGATCAAGGTTGAGAGAATTAAACTTCTTAGAAAAATGCATCCTTTTGAGGTCCCTCAGATGAAATGGGAACACATCAATATGGATCTCATAGCTAGCTTACACACCATTCGAGGAGATTATAATACTATCCTAGTGATAGTGGACCCGCTTATTAAGGTAGCTGATGTATTCTAGTAAAATCAACTCGTTAAGCTTCCAACATCGTATGAATCTTCATTAATGTAAAATTTCACATCTTTTGAACATTAATACATTTATTGTCTCTCACCTCACCTTCTTGTTCACAGCTTTTGTAGCTTCTCTCTCTTCTATCAAATCTTTCTCTCTCCATTTCTAGTCTTTCTCTTTTCTCATCACTTGTTTCTCTCTCCTTTGCTCTCCTTTCTCTCACCTCTCAATGGTCTCCTTAACAAGTGGTTTTAGAGCATAGGCTTTTGGTCCATTTGATTGTCTTATTTCAGTCTTATTTTCTCCTATTTTCCTCCATTAGATCTTAAACAGCAGGTACAGGAGCCACATGGCATATACTTGCAGGAGTTCTACTTGAAGTAAAGATTAAACTCGGGGCTCTAACAAAGATCTTGGAGAGATTTGGCTAAACTATGGTTAAAATGGTAGGTCTGCATCTATTACATGATATTTTAAGAGTAATTTGGTAAAGTAGAGGCTAACTGGACCTGGAGAAGACTTAAATCTTAGTTACATTTTGGAGTAGAGCTTTCTTCTTCTTCTCTTTCAAGCTTTTGGCTGAAGGTTCCATGGTGGCTACCAAGAAATGCAATATCCTACTCTCTAGTGACCATTTCTTCTTGTTTGACCATGGGGCAATGATTCTTTAATCTTCAAGCATCAAATAAAGCACCATAGTGTGAGCAGTGATGAAGCAAAGACATCAAAAGATAGTCCAAAAAATGTGTCAAAATTTGCATTGAATTCTTGCTCTGTGTCCACAGTTCCCACAACATTCAACAATCACTTGCCTTTGGATTACTTATCATTTGGATGATTACTTGTTGGCATTGTACTCAGTGGGATGAGCCCTTGTAAGCCACTAATCTTCATTTTTTTTCTCTAAAATCCTAATACACAATAGAGCAGCCATAGCTTCAAACCAAGATGCTTTAATTTCTTTAATCTTTGGCTCTTCTTGACCTTCAAACTTCTTTACCATAATTTTGGAGTAGGATATACTTTAAGATTGAAGGCTCATACGGAAGGATTATTTTGGGGATTTTCTTCAAGATACTTGAATCTTCAACATTCAAGTGTTCAATCAATCCCAAGACATTGATTCTTTATGAATTCAATCTTATTTGAGATTATATGGGTTGATCTTATGGATTCTTCAAGCTTCATGATGGATTCATGGCAGATTATGGAGGACTCTTCTAATAATTGGACTGAAGTTTGCATCAATCATCTTCTTCAAGCTTGATCAAGGTATTCCACCTACTTAGTCTCTGAAATCTCTCAATAACCACTTACTTTAAGCTTTTTGACTTATTGATGGGAGATTATTGGTCAATTAATTCTCTGAATTGATCAATAGATCATAGATTAGTAATCTTATCATTAATTAGAGCCTATTACATTGAATTTCAACATTTATTTCAATCTTATTCCATCATGGATATCATTTACAATGTCTTGATACATAACCCTGGTTTGATTGGCTAATTTTCTTTACCCAAGATTGAAATATTGTAAAGGGTAAGTACTAGCAATTAGTGTCACTGAATTACATTGGTAAGACCCTCAACCATCACTCATTTGCTCATTCAAATTTTTCATTGATTAATCATGCATATCATGGAAGGATAAATGAAAATTTTAGTAATGCATATCATGATGATTCATTAGATTAGCATGTTACTACTATGTTGATATTCCCATTGAGGAAAAGGTGGATGCTAGGGAAGATAGTGGGACAATAGAGAGGTGACCCTCCCCCACTATTAAAGATCCTGAAGGGGTGTAACCAACCGACCCAGGGGAACTTTGCCCACCTCCTATTGATTCGAGCCCATGTAGGGAGCTTGTCCTACCATTTTATCCCTCACATAGATACACGAGTGGAGAATTGAAGATTGAAGCACTCTCAAAGACTCAAGTACCTTGAAGATAAAAATAGGGTGAAACAAGGATTTTATAGGACATTGTAGGATATATATGGGTTATTACAGGTACCATTTTCATCATTGAAGTACATGTGCAAGTACTATAGGTTATCCATAGGTCATGTACAGCTCCCATATGGTTTGAAAGCCCTTAAGTACTACCATTTTTTTCTCATAGGTGGAAACGTGGTACTTACAAGTTAAAACATAGTGTAGGCCTAGACAGTTCAGCCTCAGAGATTGAGTTGCAGAATTTTCTATCCTAAACTTATTATGGCATACTATAGCTCATCTTGAAGAGGAAATCATTGCCTCTATTTTGAATCAAAAATTTTGGGAATCGGATTTTTCTAGCTCAAGTTATAGCAAATTTTCTAACATGGGGTATTGCAAGATTGCACTACTATAGCAGGTCATAATGGAAAGAGTAAGGCCTAGGATGAATATTCTTAGCAAATCAGAGATTGTATACTAGAAAACATGCCTCAAGAGAGCCTTGAAGAGCCTCAAATGTAAGGATATATTAGTGCACTTAATAACACCATGTGTGAACATGAGAGTAGGTATTCTCAAAGGCATATAGAGCTACTATCTAATGTTGAGCAGATGGTATTGTTTACTAATCAATCGAAGTATTCCATTTAGAAGGTGGATTTCACTACCCAAACAAAGGCTTAAATTGAAAAATTAGTAGAATCCAATGCTCAAATAATGGCTCAATTCTCCCAATGGATACAAATGCAACTGGGAACCAAGGAAGCCAGGGAGAAATCTCATTCAAATAGTGATCCACCAGTCCCACTTCAGCCACCTAATCAAAATGGCTAAAGTCAAGGAATCATTAGACAAAGGGATGTTCCCAATAGTCAATATAAAGTAGAAGAGATTCACAAAGGCATGATGAACAATCTATTTTGGGACATCATTCTTTTCAGGAAAGGGAGTTAAAGGATAAAATCATTTTGGCAAAGTACAATATTTGACAGTCATCTTCACCATCTGATCTAGAGGAATGGATTTCAAAATTAGAATCCTATTTTGATATATTCCCTAGAACTAATGACATGAACATTCATTTTGCATCATTATATTTAGAAGGGTTTACGCATACTTGGTGGAGATACATCAAGAAAGAGAACATACTAGTAAAGAGTTGGGATGCATTCAAGACACTTATGGCTGAAGTCTTTGCCTCTTCTCTTAAAAAAGAGAAATTTGCACAAAGATGGTATGGATTAGAGCAAAGATGCCTAAGTGTACGGGATTATATAAACCAATTCCTCAACCTTACCATGTATGTAGATAGCATTAGTGATGAAGATGAACTCCATAATTATGTGTATAGTTTATAACCTTCTTTATTAGTAACTAATGTTATGGCACAAAACCCCACCAATCTTTTCAAAGGTATAGAGTTTGCAGAACATTATATAAGGAAGTATAAAAGAGAGTCTTCATTTTAGTCTAGTTATGAACAACGAATGACTATTTTAAATAGGGACAAGTTGGCAATGTTTATGGCATCAATCATGCACCACGTGGGAGCTTAAGAGTGCCAACTTATCCATCATTCAATGCTTCAAGACCCCAAGGCAATTTCAGGACAGCAAATAGTCCAAGAGTGGATTTTAAATAAGGGGACAAGTTTAGATCTACTTTAACCAGTGTTAATCCAAAGTTTATTCCTATGGGCCTCTACAAAGAAAAGAAAGAAAAAGACATGTTTCAAATGTGGGGAGAAGTATACAACTAATCATGCAACAAAGTGTGTATACAAGAATGCGAAAGCAAAGGTCCATAGTATGTTAGTCTTTGAGGATTTAGAGGATGACAATGATGAGGCCAATGCATTTGTGACAACCACTGAAAATGAGGATGTTGAGGAGGAAGTTGGGCAATAACATTTTTATGATCTTGTTGGCTGACACTTTTCCTTTTGATCTAGGTGATAGTATTTCTTTTAATTCGGGGGAAATTCATGATGAGCCACATGCTATCACTAATTGTTCCATTTCCATGGATATTTGGACAGGTTCCAAGAGCCCTAATACACTTTGTATGAAGGGTAATATTCATGGGAAGGATGTGTTTATCCTAATAGACAATGGTAGTACACATAGTTTTGTGAATAAGTTTGTTGTAGATAGATTGAATTATATTCCCCACCACTAATTTACAACAGCCCATAAGAGTTTAAATAGAAAATGGTGAAGAAGAATCAACACTCAAATATGCCCACTGGTTTCTTTACACTGGCTGAAAGTGATGAATCAAAAGTAAACCTAATCACTTCGGAAATGGGGCCCATAGATGTAATCAGATGTGATTGGTTGTGATGACCTTACGAAAGATTGATTCATCTCGTGTATTTACACACATTTTGTTTTTCATGTGAGTGAATGCACTTTATATATATATTCAGGTGAAAAAAAAAATTTTGTGAGCACCTCTTATACTCAATGAAATTCAAAAAGTTAAGTCTTAGATACTATGGACCTTATCAGATTTTTAAATGCCTCGAAACTTATGCATGTAAACTAACCTTACTTTCTCATCTTAAGATCCATAATGTATTTCATATTAATCTACTTAAATCCTATGTTCCCAACCCAAAATACATCCTTGATAATAAACAAGTTGTAATTCCAACTTAAGAGATCCTTAAAGTTCACAACCCAAGAGATCCTAGAAATTAGAAAAAAGACATTGAGAAATAATTCCATACAAGAATATTTAATTCAACGAAAGGACTTTCCTATAGAAGATGCAACTTGGATATACGAATCTATCGTTTTGAAATAACACCCTAAGTTTCTCTCAAGATAAGGACATCTCAATTTCTCTAAGGGAAAGAGAATCTAATATACTTGAAAATTTTTACAAGGAAGTAAGCTTGATTGGCTATTAGAAAATGGTTACATTAGAAAAACTAATCTTTTCAAGGAAAAAATCAAATTTTTAAATAAATAAATAATTTTTAAATCAATTTACCTTAATTAAAGTAAATTAATTTTAATTTTTAAGAATTTATTTTTAAAATATTAAATCTAAAATTTTAACTATTTTATGAACCAAAAATTAATAATTTTTTTAAAATTTTAAAGAATTATTTTAAAATTTAAAGAACTTTAGGGAGTTTGATCAATTTATGGACACTTTTTAAAATTATTTTCTATATGAAAATCCAAAAAATAATCATCAATAATATTGTACTTATTTATATAACTTTTAAAATTTTAAATTATGTGTATATATGTGTTTATGTTTATTTATCACATATACACATACATACACAAAATAAAATAGTATAAGTGTGTGTATGTGTGTGTGTGTGTGTGTGGATTATACATAAATACATACACACATATATACATATGTTTATATTTATTTATACTATTTTATTTTGTGTATGTATATGTGTGTGTGTGTGGATTATACATAAATACACACACACACACATATATATATGTTTATATTTATTTATACTATTTTATTTTGTGTATGTATGTGTATATATGATAAAATAATTTAAATAAACATAAACACACATATACACATAATTTGGATTTTTAAAAGTTTTATAAATAAGTACAATATTATTGAGGATTATTTTTTGGATTTTCATGTAGAAAATAATTTTAAAAAGTGTCCACAGATTGATCAAAAATAATTCTTTAAAAATTAAAGTTCATAAAATAGTTAAAATTTTAGATTTAATATTTTAAAAATAAATTCTTAAAATTTAAAATTAATTTACTTTAATTAAGCTAAATTTCTTTAAAAATTAATTAATTATTTAAAATTTTATTTTTATCCTTGAAAATATTAGTTTTTCTAATGTAACCATTTTCTAATAGCCAATCAAGCTTACTACCTTGTAAAAATTTCGAGTATATTAGATTCTCTTTCCCTTAGAGAAATTGAGATATCCTCATCTTGAGAGAAACTTAGGGTGTTATTTCAAAACGATAGATTCGTATATCCAAGTTGCATCTTCTATAGGAAAGTCCTTTCATTGAATTAAATATTCTTGTAGGGTATTATTTCTCAATGTCTTTTTTCTAATTTCTAGGTTCTCTTAGGTTGTGAACTTCAAGGATCTCTTGAGTTGAAATTACAACTTGTTTATTATCAAGGATATATTTTGGGTTGGGAACATAGGATTTAAGTAGATTAATATGAAATACATTATGGATCTTAAGATGATGAAGTAAGGTTAGTTTACATGCATAAGTTTCGAGGCATTTAAAAATCTTATAAGGTCCATAGTATCTAAGACTTAACTTTTTGAATTTCATCAAGGAGTACAAGAGGCGCTCACAAATTTTTATTTTTCACCTGAATAAAGAGGTTGAAGTTCAATCCAAAAATTCAGTAGATCATCTAGCTTTGAAAGCTCTTCTTGAGGAGTATAGGGATTTGTTTATGATCTAGCTTTGAAAACTCTTCTTGAGAAGTATAGGGATTTGTTTGAAGCATCTACTTCATTACCTACTAAGAGAGCAGTGGATCACCCTATCAATTTGGAGCCAAACTCAAAGCCAATCAATAAGCCAACCTACTGATTGTCTAAGTGTGAGTGTGGAGAAGTAGCCAAGCAAATCAAGGAGCTTCTAGAGATGGGATTCATTGAATCTAGTTCTTCACCTTATGCAACTCTGGTCTTGTTAGTGAAGAAGAAAGAATGATCCTTTAGGATGTGTATTGACTATAGGGATCTAAACAATATCACAGTGAAGAATAGGTACCCAATACCCAAAGTTGATGATTTGCTTGATTTACCAAGATTGACTTGAGATCAGGGTATCATCAGATCCGTATGTGAGAGAGTGATGCAGTTAAGATTGCCTTTAGGACTGATCGAGGGCTATACCATTTTCTAGTGATGCCATTTGGGCTTACTAATGCTCTAGCTATCTTCTAGAGTCTAATGAACAAGATTTTGTAGCCTTTTCTCTTTTAGTTTGTCCTAGTCTTCTTTGATGATATATTGATATACTGTAAGACTCTATGGGACCATTTATCACATATGAGGAAGGTTTTTGATATATTAAGGCATCACAGACTCTTTGCTAAGGAGAAGAAGTGCTCTTTCATGCAGATTGAGGTGGAGTACTTGGGCCATATTATTAGTAAAAAAGGGATACAGATGAAACCTAAGAAGGTGTAGTATGTTAAAGATTTGCCAACACCTACTACCACTACTTCACTTAGAGGGTTTCTTGGTTTATTCTCATTTTATCATTGGTTCATTAAGCATTATGTGGAAATTGTAGCTCATTTGACTAATAGGTTGAATAAGGAAGATTTCTTTTGGGATGCACTTTGCAGATAGTGGCTTCAACCAATTAAAGGAATTCACTTTTGCTCCTATTCTAATATACCTAGATTTTTTGAAAGAGTTTACTCTATAGTGTGATGCAAGTTGCCATGGTAGCATAGGGGCTATTTTGTTATAGGAGCATGGAGTTATTGCCTTTGAAAGTTGCAAGCTTACAGATAAGAAAATGGCTATGAATGTCCATGACCAAGAGATGTTGGCTATCTTACATGTGATAAAGAAGTGGCATCATTATTTGTATGGCAGCCAATTTAGAGTTCAAAGTGATCACATGGTCCTAAAGTAACCTCACTCAATCCAATCTTACTCCTAAACTAGGCGGGTAGCTTCTATACAAAATTATGATTTTTACATCACTCATACGAGGGGCAAAGAGAATGTAGTAACTGATTCTCTTTCTCGCATGTGGGCATGTAAAGTTTCAACTATGACTAATGAGCTACATGGTGATTGGATTGAAGAATTGCAGGAAGCCTATCTTTTGTATGATGAGATCAACCATGTTTTTTAGAAATTACAACAAGGTCTAATGGAGAAAAACTCAAATTATCAACTTAAAAATGGCCTAATTTGGTTAAATTGCAAGATTCTTATTCCCTCTACTTCTTCTTTTACACAAAAAATTATAGAGGAATTATATTCTTCATATTTAGCTAGACATTTTGGAGTTTTTAAAACCTATCATAAGATCAACAAAAGCTTTTATTGAAAGGACTATGGAAAGATATTAAAAATTTTATCATGGAGTGTATGCAATATCAGGGGCAGCATCCATAAGCTAGGTGGTTTGTTGTGGCCACTACCTATTCCTGAGGGCAAGTGGATGCCACTACCTATTCCTGAGGGCAAGTGGATGCACATTACCATGGACTTGATTACTGGTTTTCCTACTACCAAAAGGAGATGGAATAATATATATGTGGTGGTGGATAGACTCACCAAGGCAGTCCATTTTATTCCTACCAAGACACAGTTCACTACTTCACAGGTGGCTAATCAATTTATGAAGCATATATTTAGATTAATAGATTACCACAAGTAATTGTACGTGACAGAGATTCAAAGTTCATGAGTAACTTTTGACAGGCAATATTCAAATTCATGGACACTAAATTGGCTTTGTCTACAGTCTATCATCCACAGACTGATGGCTAGATAGAAAGATGTTGAATGCTGAAATGACTTGATTTTTTAAATGAATTTTTGTTGTTGCTGAGGGCTAAATGGTTGATTTTTTATGAATTTTGAATTATGTTTAGTAGTTTTGGAAGTGTTTGAGAGTGTTTTGGATGAGATTGATTATGTTTTGGAAGCTCATGATGTTTTTCAGTAGAGATATGAGGCTCTATGATGTTCTGATAGGTTCTTATAGTTTCTATTTAGCTTTTGTTTTATTCTATTTTTCTTATGTATGAAGCATGGAGTAATGATTGATGAAGGTTGAGGTTGTTTGAAAGCTCACTGAATTGATTTTGATAGTTTGGAATGATTTTAGTATGAGTTATGTGGCTCTAATGCTTTTTGTTGACCTTCTATAACCCTCTGTTGACCTTCTATAGGGCCTATGTTCCTGTATAGTTAGAGATAGTCAATTCTATACAAAACAATGTATCTATCGATCAGAGATTGTGAGAGAAAGCTATGGAATCTTTGAACATGAATCATATACGATACCTTTCCATTCAAAGTGGAGTATTCTTCTGTGTTTTCAATATCTATCAAATAACTTTATGAAGAATATGAAGAGAATGATATATTTTGTTAAAGTTAAAGTCGTGGGAGAATTGTTTATATGAAGCTACATGAAGATTTCTTATTCCTGGTGTTGTTTTCCTTGTTGAGATCATATAAAAGAAGAAAAGATGATTGTTGATGTTATAAGATATATTTCTTGTAGTAGAAACCCTAATTACTTGGTGTTCCTATTTGGGCTCCATGTTTTTGGTGCGCAGCCTGGGAAAACTTCCATCAAGCATCAAAAGAGGCTGAAAATGAAGGAAATGGCATTGCCAAGAAGAGAAGAATTCAATGGATGCTTGCAAATTTTCTTCTACCACTAAATAATTGGAGATTCTCATTACCAAAGTCTCTTTCCACAAGAAGTTCATCCCACAATGGCAAAGACATGTTACCATCTTGATGCAGGCTCTATGTGGTAGACTATTTTCTCTCCCTATTGAAGCAACAAAGATGTGTATCTTGCTAACAAATTGTTTGGGAACAAACTGAAGTGTAAAAATAAAGAGAATGATTATTCATAGGAGATTTGACATTCATTGAGAATTTTCCAGGCATCATCAAGTGGGAGATTGTGAAGAAGCTTCAGGAGTCGTGGTTAGTGGAGGTTCATGAAAAAAAGAAAGAAAAGAGTTGGCATTTATTCATGGATGCTCAACAGCATAACACATGGGATGCATGGTACACTAATAATCTCTTGTTTGTCCAATTAGCAACCCACTAGAAGTTGGTGGATAGAGTATTCTTCACAATATACACTATTGAAACCATCAGAAGCTAGCATTACTATGATAATGGCACCACAAAAGAATGAGTTTTAATACCTTCAAAACAGAATACCTTCCTCTCTGTAGTAGTTTGAAAGCTGAATTCAGAGATGTAGAAAAGCAAGAAGTAGAAGAGATGTTGGCCAGAGAGTCCTCCAAAGACTGAAACCTCCTCTGATTTAATTTTTTTGAGTGCAAACCAACTGGAACACCATATTGGGAAATATGGGAATTTCCCATAAGTTTGGGACATGTGGTCAAATCTTTGGATTTGCCATAACTTGAACACTATAACTCCAAATTGAGCACTCTATATTTCAATTGATTCCATTTTTCAAGCGCTTTCAAATTATAGGTCACATCATATGGTTTTGAGAAACTTATGGGCATGTTACCCGGGTGCCACCTTTTTAGTATTCAAAAAATGAGAATTGGGAGATTCTCAAACTCACTAATATTGTGTTCTAGGTGGAGCCAATCCCCTGATGAATGACGCAATCAAGAGACAAGCAGTAGAACGATTCCAGAGGTATGTGAGAAGAGAGAATGTAAAAATCAAGGCCAAGAAAGAGCTTGCAATAGAAGCCTCCTTTGACACCCTAAAAGCACTCTTTACAAAAGTCCCCATGGTGACTCAAGGTCCCCTTCCTAGTCAAATCCATCCTAGGAATATTGATGTCATGCTAGCAAATATAGTCCCATTTCCCATTTTTAAGGAAGAGTATATTGAATATCCTAATCATCATGTAGCAAAGTTTATGGTAGCATGTGTGGCTAACAATGCTAGAACCCTCGAGCACTGGTTAACAATATTCCCCACTACTTTCAAAGCACGGCATTTCAATGGTATGAGAGACAAGCAGCAGCAACTTTTGGCACATGGGATGTTGGCCTTCCTCACCAAATTCGGGCGTGAAGGTTTTGAAGAGCAGATAAGAGAGGAGTTCATGAACCTAAGACAATCCCTTGGTGAACGAGTTGAAGCCTATGTCTCATGAATGGAATCCATACTGAAGAGATGAACCAACCATCATTTGGATGAAGGCATCCAAAAGGGAGTTTTCCTTAGAGGCCTACAACCAAAAGTTCACAAGTTCATGGAATTGAGAAGACTAATCAATTTGCAAGCTGCACTAGAAGATGTAAGATTGTATGATGAAGTTGAAGCAAGTTTTGTCAATGACCTCAAGAAGAGGAGTCCTACCTCCTCCCATGCCAGGAATGGTATACCCACCAAATGCAATCCCAGGGATAGTTTCCTACCCCTACCCCTAGATGCAAATAGTGCCACAGTACAATGCACCTAATCCACAATGTCCACACAGATGACACTGCCTCAAATGATGGTTCAACCACAGCAATAATGGTCTCAAATAGTTCCTCCAATTGCAACTCAACAACAGTGGAACCCTACCAACTAGAATCAACTACTCCAAGTCTCAATAGGAGCCTTGAATCAAAACTAGAATAGAGGACCCTCTAGATCAACCCAATGAGTGTATGTAGTAAATAGAAGCTTCCCAAAACCCTACTACAAGTACTCCAAGAGGTGAAAATCTAAAGGACTACCTATCCAACTCAGTCGCAAGTATCAAGAAAGAGCTTATGGATGTAATTACAAAACAACTACAGACACTGAAGGTGAATACCACCAATATATCCTCTCTTGTGGGAGGTGGGAGGAATGTGATGCGTTCTAATATATGGTGTGGAAAGTGCCATTAAGCAGGACATTTAGCCATTAAATGTATCCAAAAACCAACCATTCATGGAGCCTTCTATTCATATTGTTTGAGAAAGAACCATACAAAGGATATATGCTCTTTGAAAGAGATACACAAAAGAAGAAAGAAAGATGAAGACACAAGATTCAACTTGTTGGAATCCAAAATGACAACGCAGGACATTAGATCAAAGCCTAGGGAGTTCGGTCCTAATTTTGGTCCAAGGAGGTTTCTCTCTCAGAGTTACAGATGACGATAATCTGGTGGTAGCCAGAGATCAGAGGTGGAGTGTTACAGATGTGGAGAAAAGGGTCATATCTCACTGAACTATCCAAATCCTAGAAGGTTTATGGATTACAAGCCCTTATGCAGTCGATGCAAAGGAGAAGGCCACACTGCAAAAAATTGTCCAAGTCCAACTCCTATGAAAGCTACTTCTGATACCCAACAGAAGACCCAAGAACCTACTTCCGATTTGGTGGAATTGAAAGTGGTCGTAATAATGTGTGCAAAGGAAGGAGAAACTGTAGTTCCAAAAGAGAACATTCCCTCTAAAGACTGTGAAGTTCAACCTTCCTAAGGAGAGACAAAACAATGTAGTACATAACAATGTAGTACATAGCACTACAAAGCCATAGAGAGCCACAAAGATAGTTGCAGAGCACTATATAGCCACATAGATAGTTGCAGAGATAGGACTAGAGGTCTAGGAGATAGAGGATGCTGAAGTGGGTGTGGTCCTTGATGGGACCTAAAACAGGCCGGCACTGGCTATGGCACTAGTAGCTGGACCTCATGCAAACAACATACAATCCCACCACACGGCCTCGCAGTAAGGAGTATCTAAGACTCACTCTACACTAAATGCTAATGTTGATTCTGCGTTTGTATTAGATCTTTGTCCAATGTTTACCATCCCTTCTCCTCAGAGGGAGATCCCATAACACATAGGTCCCATAGCACAAATATAGGGAAGCACCTCTCGGCTGATTGACGCGGCTCCACCGCGACTCTCCTACACCTTAGGGATTGGCCCCAAGATGCGTCGCCCTAACATAAAGTACACACGATACACGCTCCAATCTTTCATTTTGAACGTATTCTAGGAGATACCATGTACCTTACCAATTAATTCCCCAAGAAAAAGATCAACTAGCCTATAATATATGATATCTTTCACACTCAAGCGTAAGTCATCGTAATGGAAAACAAGTGCTCTACATCCAATTCTTGATATACTGATACCATAGTTGATATGCACATGCAACAATGGATGATCCTAATGTGCTCAAACATAATTTTTAATAAAAAATGTGTCGTGCATAACCAGGCTTTCCAATGCTCCTTTACTAACTCATTGTGACGATGTAATGATAGCACCGAGACAATGCTCATGCTACTATCCTCTTAATTAAAATACAACCAACTCTATATCATGCTATATATTAGCAAAATCAACAATAAAAAACACCCAAATTTACACATTAAATTAATGTGACGCCTGAAAAGGACAGGCATCCTCGTCAACTTTTCGCACAAGGAATCCACCTTGTGTACGAGCCCTAGCAAATAAATATAATTTTACGGAATCCATTGCAAAACCTCATGGAATCCACCATGGAATATGTCTCTTGGCATTGAGGAAAGATGGCTAGGTATAAGGTAGTTGCAAATAAGCTTCCGCTTATTAGAGCCCCATAATGTGTTCAGTAGCCCCTTGGAGCATCTACTAGCTCAAATGCACCCCCTTCTCAACCTAACCCAGCTTCCTCAAGCCACCCTCACAAGGGTCCTCCTTAGTATCCCCATAAGAAATGCAAGTGGAAGCCAGGTATTATGGTCCTGAGAGAAATCAGGAGGTATCAACGCTCTTTTGATCTCATCATTCCGAAGGCCAACTTCTCAAGACTTGTTTGCAAGTTTGTGCAAGACCTCTACTGCACAGAAAGCAGGAGGTGGTTTTTGGCATAAGGTTAGAATAGACTTGATCACTTCACAAAAGAATGTCTTCATGCTCTACAGTGTGCTATAGAGGCCTTTTTGGTTGACTTGATGACTGATGCTCATCAGCATTGTGCAATACATGCGAAGCCCATCACTGTAACTCCCAAGGACTTCTAACTTTGTAAAAAATCTTCAAGTAGTGAAGGATGCATTCGTTCCAATGGAATGAACACAATTTGTAATGTTATCTTTTTTAGCATAGTGTTCTCCTCGTGCATTAGACATATGACTATGTCCCAATGCAAAACTATTATACGTGCCCTTAAAATATGAATTAAATTTGTACTCTTGTCCTTCGATCTCAACTTTGACAGTGCATCTTCGTTGTATTTTCAACTCTTACTTATAGTTTTTGCTAGCACTGTCAATTTCAATAAAAAAACATGCAAAAATTTGTCATTTCTTGTTGCAGACTTTACTCCTGATGCCTCTGTATAGACTATGTGGTGAGAAGTTTCTAAGGGCCAATAATCGCAATATTGATTTCTTGATTATCAATCCATCCATAATTTTGGTGTGGGATAATTTTTAAATTACTAAATTGTATTGGAATGCAACAAAACTTCACATGCATACTTGTTAGGTGGCCAAGAGCCCTTTTTTTTGGAAAAAAAAATACTTGCAGACCCCTGGTTTGAAATCTGGCATATGGAGCCACTTTCCTGCCATAAACTACTAAACTGTATCGGAATACAATGAAACTTCACACACACACTCATTAGGTGGCCAAGAGCTCCAAACGCCAGACTTCAGACCAGCGATTTGCATACATTATTTTTTTCAAAAAAAAAGGCTCTTGGCCACCTAACGAATGCACATGTGAAGTTTTGTCGCATTTTGATAAAAGGTTATGGATTTATGATCACATGATGGACAATGCGTATGAAGTTGTATTAACCTGGTTTTTGGGTTTAAATGGGTTAAAAGTTCATTCTTCTTCTCATTTTCATATCTTGCTTTCTTTACTTCCTCCATTCTCACACCCCCAACCTCTGTATCTTCTCCATCTTGCCCTCCTTGAGCTTGCATGGCATGCACCAAGCAAGCATGTCGTCGTTTTGGCCATGGAAAGACCTCAGACCAAGGTCCGCAACTTGGAGCACAAGGTGGAGCCTCCTCTAGTGCAATAGCAAGTGCTCCCCATAGAGCATGACGACCACCACAGAAGAAGAGGAGATGGAAACTGGGCACTGTTGCCCTTTGGGAGATAAGGAGAATCCAACGCGGATACGAGCTTCTCATCCCAAAAAGATCTTTTCATAAGGTTGTCATGCAAGCCTTGGAGCTGAAAGGAATGGAAAGATTTTGAACATGAGTGCGAGATGGCCCACAAGCACGAAGCTGGACTGTTGTAGCTATGGAGACCCTACAAACAGTTGCAGAGGGGTTAATCAACTTGTTCGATGATACATAGCTAGCGGCCATCCATGCAAAGAGTGTCACAATCATAGATAAAGACATGAACTTTATCGTTCAGCTTCAACACGTGGCTTCAACATGGCAAGGGAACTCCTCCATAGGTTATGAGATTAATGATGCAAGGTTTTGTAATGAGTGTTATAGCACCATAGCATCTTGGAAGCCTAAATTTTTTTGTATAGTTTGCCACATTAGAATATTTATCTATATATACATAATATCTCATGCAATGTGTACTCAATTCAAATAATTGAGTAAAGTTGTTTTGTTTTGTTTCTTGAAACACACGACTCTTAATTTTTGTTTAACATACGTATGCATCAAAAATAGTAATACATACAGATACAAGTTACCTTATTGCTTTTGCACAATCGCAAGTGTAGTACTATGCGTTGACATAATTAAATTGGATTATGTTAACGTATGCGAATGTGCCATTCACGTACCACGCATTATCGTCACACTTACACGAACCACACATTTATTCAATAAATATTTATTTATAGAGAGAAAGTAAAATATATTATATTCATCAAGAAAAATACATGCGATGGCTGATAGTGATGGCAAATACAAAAAGTTGATAGCCAACAAGAACTCTTATTGGCTCCTTAGCTTTTTCATCGATGGAGAGGAGGGGCCAACTTCCAATGAAAATATAAGTTCCTTCTTTGCTTCAAAAATGATGTGCTCCCTCTTCAGCTATTTCTGCAAGAGAAGCAAATTTGACACTTTAGCAAGGTCACCTAATATAGCAAGCACACACATCGCTCCACCATGTGTTTGGTCAAACAAGTAAAGAAGCTTTGACCTCTTGGTTAGCACCACCTTCTCCAAGCTAGATGTCACAGGTATCGTTTGAAAAGTTCCAAACTTGGTCAAAGCTCAAATTTTCATAAGTGTTTCTTGCCCTCGTGGTGAGCACTTCTTATGGAAGATTACCAAGTCTGCAACAAGGTTGTCAATGTACTCCTTCAGACCTTAATCCTTTTGTCGATCCACATGCCGAGCTCCTCCTTGCCTTGATGAAAACTCATCTATATACAGTATGCCATGAATGACAAAGCCAAATCAAACAATATATTTAACAACTGATCTAGAGTTATTAAAAAGCAATGAAGCTTGATGGTAGGATACATCAGGTCCCTCGGAGTCCACTAATGAAATCTTGGCAAAAAATGATGCCTACAGCTACCTTGTCTGAAGCTTATGCAACTACCCTGTCCGAAGCCTCTGGCGTCTAGGGCCACTTTCTGGCCCAGAAAGTGGCCTTTGCACCTACCCTATCCGAAGCTTGTGGTGTGTGGCCCTAGATGCCAGGCTTCGGATAGGGTTGCTATGGGCATCATTTTTTGCCAAGATTTTAGAAAGTGGCCCCAAATGCTAAACAGGGCAGCTGCAGGTATCATTTTTTGCCAATATTTCACCAGTGGACTCTGGGAGACCCGATGCACCCTACAGTCAAGTTTCGTCACATAAAAATATATGGTAGTTAGAATTAATCTTACATTCTCTAGATCATCTTATATCTTCATTTTCTCATGTGTCAGCGAGGCACCTCTTTGACAGAGGGATCTACAAACTCCTTGGTAGGAAACTAGGGCCTTGGTCCAAATAGATCGTGCTATAGTGCTTTAAATTCAGCATCCGACACAAGGTAATCTTCTTCGACCAAGGTAATGTGCTCCTATGTTGCTATGATAGCACTTACTATATCTAAGCTTGTGCCATCATATCTTCCAATCTCTGCCATCGTCGAATACACATCCATGTAATCATAATTGATCAGGTCTTCCATTGAATCCCTGACTAGGATGGAAAACAACTCTTCTTCCTTCATTTCCAATTATTTGTACACCATCTACTTCAATGGGCGTCAAGGAGGCAAGGTTGAGTTTGTCGACTTGTGGTTGTTCTGAAGAAGATGGCACCTTGAGAGCCAACCCTTGCTCTGCCACAACCCAATGTTCCTCTTCAACATTTATGAGCTCTTCAATTGGTTCTTCTTCCATGTATGTGATAGCAACAACTTGTGGATTTGTATCTTCATTGCTCTCCTCCTCTAGGGGTGTATCCAATGCAAGGAGGTAAATTGCCAATGCCCAATCACACTCCACGAGATCCAAAGGTGTTGTACCTGGTGCACTGCCCATGGGAACAGTGCATACTCTCTGCAAAGGATCCACGTGGACTAGACACCTATTCACCACTTTTTGGTGATTCTTCCCTGCCTGAAATACCATGAGCTGTTCCAGAGGCACCCAACTCATGTCGAATCCCTTGATGGAGTATGTGCAGGTAGCAATGGTTCTCACAAAGTCTTTCAAAACTTGAAGGGGGGATCCAACGATAAGAGCACGCTTTCAAGGTTGAAGTTCTTAGAGAAAACCTAAAATATCTTGTCACCCTGGCCAGCAAAGATAGTCTCGTAGATCCACTCGTCAAAGTGTGCGTGAGCATCGATCGTAGCAAGTAGAAGGGATGCGGTGGATATAAACAGATGAAGAGAGAAAGTATGAAATGAAACAATGAAACAAGAACTAAACTAGTTCTATCTTAAAAACCTTAAGTTTTAAACCATTAAGGGTTGTTCACATATGATATTTAGTTATTGCTTTACTTGTATCTTTGTAAAGTTTATATGCATATGTAAATGTGTTGATATGAAAAGTATACATCAAGTGTATGATTTTGCATAAATACCATAATTTTTAAATATCACAAGTTTACAAGTGACAATATTTTATTGGCCAAAAAAAAATCTAATAATTAATAAGTGTTAGATATTACAACTTATGGTGTTGGGATTTTTAGGAAGATTCTACAATTTCTAAAATATGTGGAGCCACACACTTTCCACTGGTAAGAGTATCCTCAGTTCGGCTTCGAATTTTCCTACCATCTAGTTTAAAATAGAAGCTAATAGGTGGATTTTGCATTAACATTGTAATTTCCTGGCGCATTATACTCAAGGGCCAATCATCCTCCATTTGCAACACTTTGGGCTCGCAGCCCTCACAAATGACAGTAACATCCACAGCTACACTTTCACACATGCCTTAATCAAGGCACAACCATTTACCCTTGAGCATCCTCCATCTACAATACTTGAACACTAGGCATAAAGTCTGTCGTGTGACAAAGGCTTCATAAAGTTCAATATGTCTACAAAAAATTTTGTGCTACACATGTGCAAAATGTCGCTACTACACAATGGCCATTCTATGCTATTGAGATTTGATATGTGCATAGACTCAAGGGTTCCATATTCTCGACCCCCCTTGGGCAACATGTACTTGGAGTCATAGAAAAAAACAAGGTCCTTTGCGAGCTGCTTAGCTATATGCCCCTCAAAGAGCAATCTACCAATTTCGAGGTGGTAACACTTAAAAAGAACCTATGAAACTCTCAACATTTTTCCATTCATAACAATCTGAAGGGTATACTTCTATAAATATGAGACAATTAGTTACATAGATATCATGAAATTTCTCATTCTCAATAAATTGCAAATACTTACTATTTGTAACGTTTCGTTGGACGCAATATGTATTTATTTTTGCATGAATACGTGTTATACAAAGGCCTCTATTACAAGGTGAGAATCAACGTTCCTTTTTCTAAGATCTAAAAATTTACCCTTCTAATGCTTTGATACATCTACAATTGCAAATGTTATCACCCTGAAAGCTCCCTTCATACTTGGACGCATATGTACCCAAGATGAGAAATGATACGTATCAGTGATCCAATTCCCTTCTTCATCTTTTCTATTACGTACTTATATCAAGATAATGAATGTTCTTCTCTCAAGCATTATAACCTACACATTAGATGTAAAGAAGTATATATTAACCCCTAAATAATAAGCATTTTAAGTCTGCCTAGTAATCACCAATATGCCATACAAATCAACATGGCATTAAGAGATATTTACACTTTTATAAATAGGCACAAATATCGATATCAAAACACATGTGAATATATACATCGACACAAACTATAGATTCAATTTCAAGGCATCAGTTTAATCATACCATTTACATGAAATATAATAAAAAGAATAGCACAATAATACTCAGAGAATTTTTCCAAAATAAATTTTATTATAACGAATAGGAGTTTGATTTGACTTAATACATTGTATGAATCATGGGTACTATAGAGTAGTTGTTACAAGGATAGTAGCCACATGGCATGCAAATCTTAATAGGCACATTGGATTGACACCTGAGATATTCTATGACTCAACACATTGTGCGTTATATAGATGATATGATACAAGAGTTTCATGGATCATTTCCAATTGACATGGAGATCCGAATGGATACACAAGACCAATAAAGCAAAGGATTTTTGAGCCATCAACTTCCAGCATATCTATATCATCCAGCACAAAGGAATCACGCACCACATCAAAATAGTCGATCGAGATTTATGTGCTTCACCTAAACCTTGTAGAATACATGTACAAAAAAATACCTGCATGAATCCCTTTTAACAAAAATACTTACATGAATCCCTTTTAACAAAAAATATCTAGATTATTGCACGAATAGAAGCAATGCAAAATAGGGTCAATTTATCTATAAGCTGGTCTGCTAAAGATAAGATTAAATCGTTGCTGATCAAAACCCATTGCAAATGATGGACAAAAGAAAACATCAATCCCATCAAACATAAAAGTCACTAATTAAATGAATAAATTTTGGCACCACAAAAAATGGCAGATTTACTCGTAAGTTGAGCTACATAATCTCTGCTCTACCTTGTGTTAAGTGCTGCAACAACAATTGATCCTTAAGATAGAACTAGCATCAAACCCTATTGTAAAGATAGTAGAAAAGGGAAAATACAGAGAGGAAGAAAGAGGGTGTGTGTGAGTACGCGGGAGAGAGAAAGAAATGAGCACCTATGCAATCTTTCCCAAATTGATCTCCACAAAAGACAATAGCAAGAGTTAGTATTTACATGAAGGTATACGGAAAAAATAGTAGACAATAGGAAACATAGAGAGAGAAAGAGAGAGGGAGAGAGAGATCAAAACTTATGCAATGTCACCTAAAATTATCTTTGCAATAAAACAACAACAAAGGTTAGAACTAACATCATGTTGTATTGACAAACAGAGAGAGAGAGAGAGAGAGAGAGAGAGAGAGAGAGAGAGAGAGAGAGAGAGAGAGAGAGAGAGAGAGAGAGAGAGAGAGATTAACACCTTTGTCTCTTGCTCCAAATAAACTCTGTAAGAAAATAATAATTAGAACTGACATCAAATTCTATTAAAAACACGAAATAAAAGGGAAACAATACATAGAGAGAGGGGGGAAAGAAAGGAGAGAGAGAGAGAGAGAGAGAGAGAGAGAGAGAGATGAGCACCTCTACCTCCTGTCCAAAATAACATTTGCAATAAAAAAATAATAACAGTAAGAAACAACATCAAACCCTATTGAAAAAATAGCAAACAAGAGAAAATACAAAGAGAGATGAGCACTTGTGTTTTGCCCAAAATCTGGAGCTGCATGGAGAAAAAAGTGCAGAGGTAAGCAGAACGCTCAAAACCCTAATTACTCTCACCAGGGAGCTTCAATGGAGACAAAAATTCATGAGTGTAGAGAAGAGAGGGAAAGTGGTATGTTGCTCAACTTTTGGGTCAAACTGATTTCATGAGAGGGAAAAAAACCGAAATTGAAAATTTTTCAAAAAACGGGGGGAAATACGAGGTGAGAGAAACTCAAATTTTGTGTATTATTCATTCTCCCTTTTTTTAAATCCCCCACTACCCCTTTTTTAAATTAAAAACCCAAGATTTGGAGAGAGAAGATTCACCCTCCATGGATGTCAACATCTAGCCTTCCTATTGGACAATCCAAAAGGCCCACATCTTAAACTATATTATTTTTAAAGGCCCATTTGTGAGTTTATTTTTTTCCTAATGTATAATCTAGATTATTCTCATTCATATAAAAGGGATTTATTTTTGTAATATTTTTTAACTTCTTTTGTAATCAATCATTTTTTTAGCTTTTTTATACAATGTACCGATTCTACATATAAATATCTCTATGCAATATACCACTGAACCATACCACAAAGAGGAGCCCGAAGTCTAGTCTAGGTTCATTGAAGCCTAAAAGGTCATGCATGATTTGCATGTATACATTCATAACACAATTACTAATTCATAGTCATACAAACTATAGACATGAAGTGACACAAATAGATGATAGCAATTCTTCATTATTACTAAAAGAATATGATGCTTTGCTTTTACATGAACACACATCAAGAACACAAGACTAATATGGTATATTCTCAATATAATCAACCAAAAACTAGTAAAATATGCATGCCATATAGTCACAAGGAACATTCTCTTAAGCACAAATCAAATATTCTAATGCATGCAATCTCTTAGGCAAAGTCTTCTTTGTGCTAATAAACATTTTTTAACATAATAATCTCTTAGGTAGTATCCCTCTCCAATCAATAGGACTCTTTAAAAACATTGTACTCTCCTCATGGCAAGAATGTCTCTCATGGGTGGTCCTAAACAATGAATCCACTAAGAGGAGGTACTTGTATTTGATACTTGAGTGATGATGGCTCCAATATACCAAAGGTAAGGATGTAAGATACTGTGAAAAAGAAAAGGGGCGGGGGGGGGGGGGGGGGGGGGGGCGCGGGGGGAGAGCATGAAGGTTTGGGAATCACTCTATGAGTTCCATGTAGGGTAGGAGGTGGATATGTAGATTTGTGAATTTTAGTATAGATAATATAAATTAATCCTACACTAGCATTCTTGCACACTTCACATGCATGGAACACTATCACGCTTTGCAATAGCTTCGTTGCAGTGAAGTGAGGTGTAAGGGAAATCGCACAACATTGTCTCCCTTGGGGATTTTATTTTTATGAGCTTTAATTTTCATTCTTTTGCAATAAATTCTTTTTTAAAAAACTTTTTCATGAAATATACCCATTCGACATGTAAATATCTCTATGCAACATACCCCCACATGAAAGTATCCTAGATCATACAAAGGATTTAATATTTATGAGCTTCTAGTTTTGTGCTTTTGCAAATGTTTATTTTTTTTAGGCTTTTAAAAATAAACATTCCTACATGTAAACCTTTTGTTTATGTTTGTGTCAAAGAGATATAATTTGAGCCATCACAAATCCTCATTAATTGAAGGAATAGGAGTAATTGTGAAGGTGAACTTCTTGAGTGTTTTGCAAATCTTAAGTTTGGTGAAATATCTAAGGAGATCACAAACAATTGTTGAATGAAACTAAACGAGAAGTTGTGTGTTGAGTTTACAAAACAAGTGGTGCTTCTCCAAGCATAATAAGAGCATTCCATGCACATTTAATTAGCAAAACCACACAATAAAGAATGTCCTAGACTACTTTCTATGGAAACCTTAGTACTTCATTTCCTACTAGAGTGTCTTTACAAAAAAGAGAAATGAGTCACATGTCCAAAGACAACAGTGTTACTCCTAAACTAGGGCCTCTCTCTCTTTAGAAAACTGGTCCATGTGCGATGTTTGAGAGGCACTCTTTGTGTAACAAGTCATCAATATCCATGCAAAGGCAATGGTGACCATCCCTCAATCTAGCTTGCTCCAAGCATACATCTTGCAAACACATCTAAGACATCTTTGTAAAGGTAGCAAAGTAACCACCTAATGAAAACATAACTCTTCAAAATGCATTCAACAAACTATCCCCTAGCATTCCAATGATATGAAACATCTTGAATTCAACGAAAGATGATTATGTAGAGACAAACATGACAAAAAATCTCGAAGATTGTGAAAACACAAGGATTTTAAAGAAAAATAGATAAAGTCTTCTTTGTATTTGGAGCATTTTTCAAAAAAATAAAACCATCTCTTCAAGAGGCTCCCATACAAAATTAAGGTAACCATGAGCTTTTCATAATAAGATAAGGCATACTAAATTTAAAGTCAACATAATGTCATGTAAAGCAATGGGCTTAGGTGAATACCTTCTAGACAAGCTAGGATGTTAGCATGCAAGCATGCATGGTGTGTTGTACCATGGTCAAGTATCATGGTAGAATCTCATCTCAATGGACATCTCCACCTCGATTCACTTTCACTACTTAGGTGTGATCCTACCCAAGATGCTCTCTTTGTTTACGATTTCAAACTTCTATGATATATAAAATTTGTAGCGAATGTTTGGGGTAACATGGGCTCTTGTAATTATGCATTAAAGTGAGAGCTTTGTTTAAGAAACCATATAACAAATATATTACATAACAAATTAAGGGATGAGAAGAGAACTAACACATTAGTCATGTCCTAGGCTAGACAAATCTCCACCTCCTTTGATTCCTCTATCTTGATGAATTAACAATGCACAAAGATATGGTACTTGGGAGAATTGGCAAACAGAAGACATCATTGGAAAGCATGAAGATTATATACCTATCTCAAACAAGAAAAAACGTATGTGAAAGAAAACAACTATAAAATAAGAACTCATTGTCCTTAATTCACTTTATCCATGTCTTTAGATGGCGGTTACCACCCCATACCAAAAATTTCTTTCATGTTAAGTCTTGGCACTCCTTGTCCAATGACTTCTCAAACTCTAGTTGTCTTTGTCCCCATGTTAGGCCCTATTCTTCTAAGTTTTGGGCTATGATAGGCATTGTACCCCCACCAAGCCCCACCACACTGAGACCAGGAAGTGTACATTGGTCTCAAGATATGTGACCATATCAAAAGTGGCAATCAACCACGAGGCTAAGTTTGAGGAAAATCTTACTATCTCACGAGAAACCAAGTGACACAAAGGAAGTAAAGGTGGGTTAGTTCTCCTTTTCACATAAAATAGATTAAGTACATCTCATAACATCCCTAAAGGTACTTTTCTTCCTAGTTGTCTGGAGTGTTTATAATTTTTCTCATCTTCCTCATCATTTTCACAATTGCTATAATTGTAATTTTCAAGAGAATCACTAGTGACATCAAGCTCAACATTTGTCCCTAAAAAGGAGCACATATTTAACTTAACCAAATTACAAGGAGACAAGTATGCAAACAACAAAGATTAAGAAAAACAAACATGTAGCCTCTATCTCATCATTCAAGTTGTTGGAGGCCTTTTAAACTTGTGCATGTGTCATCAACAAAGGTACAACATTTTTGACAATGCCCTCTTTTCCTAGGAATCATGGTGGGATATATAGGATACTGGATACATTGGCTAACTCATATGAGAGAGCTTTGGACATTTCTCCTTAGTATATTAGACTTGAAGTGAATGGTATAAGTGGCCTTGTGCATACATAGGAATTATGTCCAAAGACAATATTGAATATATTTTCTATAATGTTACTTGTCAATGGGCATGTTGTACATGCAAGTAGGTAGAGTTGGGGAAAATATGTAAGCATCAAGTTAAGGTGCTACTTCTTAGCGGTGGTTTCAAATTTTGCATTGAGGGCGCAATGTATGGACTTATATAAAGGTATTGAGCCAAGATGCAAAATTAGAAGACTTCAAAATGAGTTGCATATGATATAGGATGAGGATGAACATGAGAAATATATGGCAATCACAATAGATGAGGATAATCTCAAACATATGGACACAAGTATGCTTAATACTCCCCACAAAGATGCCCAACCATCCACAATGCTACGACATCTATACCACGTCTTGCTTGATTTGGTGGGGGTTTATGTAGAGCTTTTTTCTAAGGCTCAATACCCCACCCTCATAAGGTGCCACCAATGACCCATGGTGCTCAAAGTTGTAAGGCCCCCATTATGAGGAGAAGCCATATGTGAGACTGGGTATTGATTGAGTCCTAACTTGTATGTCAGAGGAGGTCTATGTGATCGAATGGCAAAAAGGTGACCATTGTGAGTCTAATATTTGGGTTAGATAGAGTAGTTAAGCTAGTAGCAACTCGAGGCACATTGCATCGAGTTGCGGGGTAAGGGAATTATCAAGGGCCCCTATTTTGGGGTCTGAGGGCTGTGGAAGTGGCCCCTAGATCGGGGGTCCCAGAGGGGCCAGTGGCCCCCTTGGCAGGGGGATCCAAGGGCAGTGCCCCCGGCCCGACGATAAAGGGAATATTCTCTGACTGACTAGTGGAGGCTCATATGGTAGGTCGGTCGGGCCGACATAACTACCTTCGTGGGCTATAAAAGCTAGACCCCTTCATATCCATCCATCATCAATCTTTCACCCAATCAAAGTTGTTCCAGCTAGCCTTAAGCTCTTTACCTATCTTTTGTCTAGATCGCCATCAAAGCTTCACAGTGAAAGTGCACGGGTGGACAGAGCCATCTTTGTATCAGTTGTTTGGAGCTAAAGAAATTATTTATTCTCCTTTTATCTGTTGTATTTTCTCTATCTCTTTCTCAAATTCTGTTCACTGCGCCGTGTAATTTTTACACCAACTTCAAGCTTTGAAAGCACATAGGGAAGATGCATATGCTACACAAGTCTTTGTGCCACTAATGCCAAGCCTTTCATCCAAAAAACACTGTGTAGAAGAAGAGTTTCCAAATTGATAGAACCACCCACAATATCATTCTTCATGGCCCCACCCAAAACCAAATGGCCCTCAATGCAACAAAATCTTGATGCTAGTGTTGACAAAGAAGAAGAAGAAGAAGCCCAAGACTTTAGAGAGGAGGATTTATATTTTTTTTTACTTTTATTGACCTCCTATTGGACTCTTTATTCTTTCAACTTTTAGTCTCTATGATGATGTGCATGAGTATATTAGTTTTATCTAGTTTGAGAGAGAGACAAAGAGAGGGGGGTATGAGAGGTGCATAGAGACTATTAATTGATTTGTATGTTTGTGATGTTATTATTATGGAAAAACATACAAATTGAGTTATATTATTTATGTTATTATTGATGGGCAACATTGTTTGTTGTAGCTCTCACTCTTTAATAGTTACTTTTTCATGAATGTATAACATATCTAAGATTGCTAGCAAGACTATCACTCAATGTGCTTTATCCAATCACACATACACACCCACCCACACATATCTAAAATTGTGGCAGACAATTTCTTTTTTAGAGGAGGATGTTGAAAGCAAGAAGATTCTTTAAGGTACATTATACATGAATCATGTCATTTTGCAAAACTATACATGCTTAAGGTAGATGTGTGGATTCGCTCCTTCATAAACTGACAAGCTCAACTTCTTCCATACTATAGTATGTGCAAGTTATGAAAGAAAGTGTGTTTGTGACAAACAATGACATTGAAAAAATAGTGGCTAGCTCATATGAGAGAGCTTTGCATATTCTAATTGTCAATGGGCTTGTTGTATGTGCAAGTGGCTAGAATTGGGTAAGATATATATGCATCAAATTAAGATGCTACTTCTTACAGGGGTATCAAATGTTGCATTGGTGGTTAAATGTATGGACTTATAAAAAGGTAATGAGCCTAGAACAAGAAATAAAGGACCTCTGAATGAGTTGTGTATAAAATAAGATGAGGATGCACACAAGAACTATATGCCAACCATTGTGGGTGAGGATGATCTTGAAGACATGGATAGAAGTATACTTAAAGGCACACAAGAATGAACTATATGTACTTTCAATGCATGCACACAAGGATATCCAATTTTTCTAGAAAATTAAAACTCCTGCAATTGTGAGTTACAATACTCCTTGTACCCTTCTATAGGAGCTTAGATAAGGCAATGGTCGCCTAATGCTTCCCTAGTGCACATGGTTCCTTCTAATTAAACATTTCCTCATGTCTTTGTTCTAAAATGTGCATATCACTAATTTGTACCAAAATGAGGCATTCATATTACATTTTTCCATGTACTAAGGTTAGTAATTGATTTCATATGGAAAAACTATCGTTTTCATTGACCACTTGTGGTCTTTGTGTCAAAAATATTGTTTGATTCCTCGTATGACTATAGATATAATACATGTATCACATTCTCATAATACATAGTATATTGCATCACACTTAAATTGTAATATGACAAATGAGGCCCAAGGAGCACGAAGAGAGAGAGAGAGAGAGAGAGAGAGAGAGAGAGAGTGTGTGTGTGTGTGTGTGTGTGTGTGGACCCAAGAGTGGGGCATTGTTCATGGTGGGCTATCGTGGACCAAGTATTCGATACCACGATAAAGGTGGGTGGGCATTGGCATCCTTGTCATGTAGACAAGGAGGCCGATATGTAATGGGCCTTGTGTGTGTGCGTGCGTGTGTGTGTGTGTGTGCGTGTGTGGGTGCGCGTGCGCGTGCGCGTGCGTGCGCGTGCGTGTGCGTGTGCGTGTGCGTGTGCGTGTGCGTGTGCGTGTGCGTGTGCGTGTGCGTGTGTGTGTGTGTGTGTGTGTGTGTGTGTGTGTGTGTGTGTGTGTGTGTGATTGATTGCTACTACATTTGAGTGATGGATGATCATTGTGAAATCAAGTGAATGATTTATGAGGTAGTACTTGATATCTTTTGAGTATATGACTCTCCAAGTGACTCATTCAAGAGCTACTCAAGCAAACTTGAGCAACAATGTGTAGCAAAGGTGTGAGCATGAGCGAGTTGGCAAACAGTGATACTAATAATTGGATGGACAAGATTGTTGTCAACCAAGACGGTTGTGAAGGACACATGGGATGTCAAATGTGGATACTTAATAGTGCAAATAGATCAATTGGTAGATCTTGAAGGGATGTCTGTATTTGATTCTGATTTACTCCATGTGGAAGTGGGGGGGACTTGCCACTTATCTCATCAATGGATGGAGGTCTGAGGTTACTTGTAATAAGTTGGTTATTCATTGATATTTCTAGTGCTTTTGTAGCTTGCATTAAATGACTCTTTCTCTCTCTGCCTATCACATGACATTGCATATCACCTATTGCACATGATCCTAAAATACAAAAAAAAAAACGGGATTGGAGCTACCCCACTGTTTGCATACATACAGACGATGGGAGGGTTATCAAACCCCTTCCCCTTTTTTTTACATCATTATGAATTATCCAAAAAAGGAATCACCTCTCTAATCCAAGTCAGCTTGATCAGCTCTAATGCCACTTTGGATCAAACTCAATCCCAATCTAAGTTAGCTCGACCTCGCATCCCACTACACATAGTAGCTCAGCCTCGCATCTTAGATTGACTAGTCCCATTTCCACCCAATTTGACTCATCAACTTAGCCTCACATCTCAATTTGGCTAGTCTCATTCCCACCCAATCAAACTCATCTTCATCTTATTATCATATCATATACAACAAAAAAGGAGGGTAGCAGCTCCCCCATCATCCATGTCTGCATAGATGATGGCAGGGCTACCGCCGCCCTTTTTTTTGTTTGTGGTTGCATCAACAAAGAAGTGTGAGTGTTGGACTAGCCTCAAGTTGCCAATTAGGGTAGCCTTGAGTCCTTGGGTAGCATTAATCTTGGTAACACGTTGCGTGAAATCTTTACCCTAATTCATGAAAAGAATATTTTAACCATCACTTCTAAACCAGCAAGAAGGAGAGGGATTCGCATAGTTGCGTAGGGTGAATGAAAAACCATAGGTGTCAATGGATTGATAGTAAAGCAAGTTGCTAACTTTCTTTGTCTTGATGATGATGTCACTAGATGTGAATCCCCTTCTCCTACTTGAAGTTTACGACATGCACTTGTAATGTTCCCATTACTTAGTTTATTTTAATGTGTGTATACATTCCAAAGCAAATTGATTTATGTTGCACTAGCTCTAATTATGAAATTGACTCTCATTATGAAGATAATTATTATTATTAATGAGATATTATATTCGAGTTTATGGAAGGAAAACTTAGGAGACCCTCCCAAGACTAGCTTATTAAGACTATGTTTGTAGTATAGAACAACAAAAAGAACTAGCCTAGTGGACAGTCACTTGGCAATTAAGTGTACTTGAATAATGACATTGCCAGGATGCGTGACCTCCCGAGAAGATTTTCCTATAAGCTAGTGGGAGCTTCTCACTCACAACCAATAGCGCCAACGAAGCCTTCGTAGCCCGTTTCCAAGTATGCCAAGGCCAAGATGCCAAAAGGTCTATGCCTTGGTCGCCACCTTAGTCGTGAGACTTGGAGTGACGCTACCCGATGACGAGACATGCGACGCTCACCTATATATTTGTTAAATTGGTATCCTCACGCTACGAAAATGGAACCCCTCCTTGACGTCATTAAAAATGCTAAAAGAAAGCATTCCCTCTTTATCATCTATGACATCATCAAAAACACTAAAAAGCAAACGCCCTCCTTTTATCCCCCCTTGGTTACTATATAAATAGGGGTAAAGCGTCATGTCAAAAACACACACAGACACAACAATGACTTGTGCAGAAGTCTCTCTACTGGTTGATGTGACGAAGCTCTATTGCAACCAGCTAAACCTGTCTCTCTCTCTCCATACCTATGTGGGAGTGCTACCGAATCCATCGGCTTCTTCCATGGCTCCTAAGAGATGTCGAGATGCTGAGCAAGGTGATGCTCAGAGAGCTCCCCTACGCAAAGATGTGGCCACTGGTAAGGGAACTCAACCTGATATTGAAGCACAAGTGGAGGTTAACCCCGAATCAATTCAAACAAAGACCCAGACATCCCACAACAAATTGAGGATACAACCATAAACTATAATCACGATAGATGGCCAAACGAAAATAATCAGTCAAACGAGTTGTGGATTGTGGTGGTCTGGGACATTGGGGTCCCCAACCCAATGCTCCCTTACACTCTGCGGAGTGTGGAAAAAAACTCACCTATGGGTGGGGGTCCTATGCTCCTGAGGAAGATAGGTTTTTTCTATATTTGATCACTCGAGCACCTAAGAGGGCAAAGGGCCAAGTGATAAGTGCCCCTATTATGTAGGATGGCTCCGAAGGCTCAGGGAAGCTTAGAGGGGGCTCTGACTCAGTAAATTTCATGTTGACTGTGGATGGAGTGCAATCACATACAACCCAATCCCAAGGGATCGGAAGGTCCTATCCTAGGTTGGACAATGTCTTTTTGTGGAAAGATGATTTTTGTATCACTTTGTGGAGTGATGGTGAAATAAAGTATCTGCTTTTCGAATTGTTTGTTATGTGCTAAAGATTGAGTTTAGCGAACCTAGTTTAATAGAGTAATTAAAAGAAGCTGATTTTATATGTCCAAACAATGTGGTAGTATGCTTTGCTAATTAGAAAACTAAGCAAACCCCATCAAGGAAAGTGGGAGGCTTCAATCCTTACGATTGGATGCCTATGGCTAGGTGGACTCGATAAGTCAGACACTAGATAGAGCAGATTAAATCGTGACCCTCCCAAATATGGATAGGATTAGTTACCAGGTTTAACATCGTTTTAGGGGCCTGGAGCTGAGATTTTACCTTATGGGTAGGGGGATCAAGTTGCACTCTCTCACTCTCTTTGAACCAAGTGGGGTGTTAACCTCACTCCAACCTTTGATTGATTACAAAGTGGTCTTTCTTAGGTGGGTGTTAGATTGCTGTTAGGGGTGACTTGTTGTCCACGCTTCCCCTATGAAGTAGAACTTAGATTCCCATGTTTAACTAAGTCCAAGGTTTCCCATGGGGAGACGGGATGGTAATGTGCATGGATATGAATTTCAGTCGACTACTAAGAGGACTCCTTCGGGTATGTTGGAGAAGGCACCTCACACATGGTATCAGAGCCAAAAGAAATCAAAAACTTGGTAATTGTATCCTGAGATATGAGTTGTCTTTCCCTTCCCTTCCTAATATGTGTTTTTATCCTACCTAGAGAGATGAAGATTAGGAGCGGTTCCTCGTCTTTCGAGCAATGTTTACATCAACAATGCATTTTCTGGATTATGGATGGATCCCAATGCTCCCTTACACTCTGCGGAGTGTGGAAAAAAACTCACCTACGGGTGGGGGTCCTATGCTCCTGAGGAAGATAGGTTTTTTCTATATTTGATCACTCGAGCACCTAAGAGGGCAAAGGGCCAAGTGATAAGTGCCCCTATTATGTAGGATGGCTCCGAAGGCTCAGGGAAGCTTAGAGGGGGCTCTGACTCAGTAAATTTCATGTTGACTGTGGATGGAGTGCAATCACATACAACCCAATCCCAAGGGATTGGAAGGTCCTATCCTAGGTTGGACAATGTCTTTTTGTGGAAAGATGATTTTTGTATCACTTTGTGGAGTGATGGTGAAATAAAGTATCTGATTTTCGAATTGTTTGTTATGTGCTAAAGATTGAGTTTAGCGAACCTAGTTTAATAGAGTAATTAAAAGAAGCTGATTTTATATGTCCAAACAATGTGGTAGTATGCTTTGCTAATTAGAAAACTAAGCAAACCCCATCAAAGAAAGTGGGAGGCTTCAATCCTTACGATTGGATGCCTATGGCTAGGTGGACTCGATAAGTCAGACACTAGATAGAGCAAATTAAATCATGACCCTCCCAAATATGGATAGGATTAGTTACCAGGTTTAACATCGTTTTAGGGGCCTGGAGCTGAGATTTTACCTTATGGGTAGGGGGATCAAGTTGCACTCTCTCACTCTCTTTGAACCAAGTGGGGTGTTAACCTTACTCCAACCTTTGATTGATTACAAAGTGGTCTTTCTTAGGTGGGTGTTAGATTGCTGTTAGGGGTGACTTGTTGTCCACGCTTCCCCTATGAAGTAGAACTTAGATTCCCATGTTTAACTAAGTCCAAGGTTTCCCATGGGGAGACGGGATGGTAATGTGCATGGATATGAATTTTAGTCGACTACTAAGAGGACTCCTTCGGGTATGTTGGAGAAGGCACCTCACACATGGTATCAGAGCCAAAAGAAATCAAAAACTTGGTAATTGTATCCTGAGATATGAGTTGTCTTTCCCTTCCCTTCCTAATATGTGTTTTTATCCTACCTAGAGAGATGAAGATTAGGAGCGGTTCCTCGTCTTTCGAGCAATGTTTACATCAACAATGCATTTTGTGGATTATGGATGGATCCCAATGCTCCCTTACACTCTACGGAGTGTGGAAAAAAACTCACCTACGGGTGGGGGTCCTATGCTCCTGAGGAAGATAGGTTTTTTCTATATTTGATCACTCGAGCACCTAAGAGGGCAAAGGCCCAAGTGATAAGTGCCCCTATTATGTAGGATGGCTCCGAAGGCTCAGGGAAGCTTAGAGGGGGCTCTGACTCAGTAAATTTCATGTTGACTGTGGATGGAGTGCAATCACATACAACCCAATCCCAAGGGATTGGAAGGTCCTATCCTAGGTTGGACAATGTCTTTTTGTGGAAAGATGATTTTTGTATCACTTTGTGGAGTGATGGTGAAATAAAGTATCTGATTTTCGAATTGTTTGTTATGTGCTAAAGATTGAGTTTAACGAACCTAGTTTAATAGAGTAATTAAAAGAAGCTGATTTTATATGTCCAAACAATGTGGTAGTATGCTTTGCTAATTAGAAAACTAAGCAAACCCCATCAAGGAAAGTGGGAGGCTTCAATCCTTACGATTGGATGCCTATGGCTAGGTGGACTCGATAAGTTAGACACTAGATAGAGCAGATTAAATCGTGACCCTCCCAAATATGGATAGGATTAGTTACCAGGTTTAACATCGTTTTAGGGGCCTGGAGCTTAGATTTTACCTTATGGGTAGGGGGATCAAGTTGCACTCTCTCACTCTCTTTGAACCAAGTGGGGTGTTAACCTCATCCCAACCTTTGATTGATTACAAAGTGGTCTTTCTTAGGTGGGTGTTAGATTGCTGTTAGGGGTGACTTGTTGTCCACGCTTCCCCTATGAAGTAGAACTTAGATTCCCATGTTTAACTAAGTCCAAGGTTTCCCATGGGGAGACGGGATGGTAATGTGCATGGATATGAATTTCAGTCAACTACTAAGAGGACTCCTTCGGGTATGTTGGAGAAGGCACCTCACACATGGTATCAGAACCAAAAGAAATCAAAAACTTGGTAATTGTATCCTGAGATATGAGTTGTCTTTCCCTTCCCTTCCTAATATGTGTTTTTATCCTACCTAGAGAGATGAAGATTAGGAGCGGTTCCTCGTCTTTCGAGCAATGTTTACATCAACAATGCATTTTGTGGATTATGGATGGATCCCAATGCTCCCTTACACTCTGCGGAGTGTGGAAAAAAACTCACCTACGGGTGGGGGTCCTATGCTCCTGAGGAAGATAGGTTTTTTCTATATTTGATCACTCGAGCACCTAAGAGGGCAAAGGGCCAAGTGATAAGTGCCCCTATTATGTAGGATGGCTCCGAAGGCTCAGGGAAGCTTAGAGGGGGCTCTGACTCAGTAAATTTCATGTTGACTGTGGATGGAGTGCAATCACATACAACCCAATCCCAAGGGATTGGAAGGTCCTATCCTAGGTTGGACAATGTCTTTTTGTGGAAAGATGATTTTTGTATCACTTTGTGGAGTGATGGTGAAATAAAGTATCTGATTTTCGAATTGTTTGTTATGTGCTAAAGATTGAGTTTAGCGAACCTAGTTTAATAGAGTAATTAAAAGAAGCTGATTTTATATGTCCAAACAATGTGGTAGTATGCTTTGCTAATTAGAAAACTAAGCAAACCCCATCAAGGAAAGTGGGAGGCTTCAATCCTTACGATTGGATGCCTATGGCTAGGTGGACTCGATAAGTCAGACACTAGATAGAGCAAATTAAATCATGACCCTCCCAAATATGGATAGGATTAGTTACCAGGTTTAACATCATTTTAGGGGCCTGGAGCTAAGATTTTACCTTATAGGTAGGGGGATCAAGTTGCACTCTCTCACTCTCTTTGAACCAAGTGGGGTGTTAACCTCACTCCAACCTTTGATTGATTACAAAGTGATCTTTCTTAGGTGGGTGTTAGATTGCTGTTAGGGGTGACTTGTTGTCCACGCTTCCCCTATGAAGTAGAACTTAGATTCCCATGTTTAACTAAGTCCAAAGTTTCCCATGGGGAGACGGGATGGTAATGTGCATGGATATGAATTTCAATCGACTACTAAGAGGACTCCTTCGGGTATATTGGAGGAGGCACCTCACACATGGTATCAGAGCCAAAAGAAATCAAAAACTTGGTAATTGTATCCTGAGATATGAGTTGTCTTTCCCTTCCCTTCCTAATATGTGTTTTTATCCTACCTAGAGAGATGAAGATTAGGAGCGGTTCCTCGTCTTTCGAGCAATGTTTACATCAACAATGCATTCTGTGGATTATGGATGGAGAATGCAAGTAATGCAGATTCTGGATTGCATCTATGATCCTTCTCCACTATACCAAGAAAGATGCTCGATGATAAGCGGTGGATATAGTTTAGTCTAGAAGCTTTGATAGAAAATATTAAGATTGAAAATTATCTCTAAGTTGAAGAAACGGACTGAAGGCCAAGAAACTTGGTTATAAGAATAAACCTTAAATTGGGAAGTTAGAGACCCCAGAATCTAGATACCCTTAGTTAAATTCCAAGGGGAAGAGTTCATCATGTGAAATTCAAGTATCAATTGCTACTATATTAATCATCACTTGAAAGTTGCATGATTGATGGAAGTCATAACTACTTGAAGACATCAATCTTGTTTGTGATTTTCTAGATTAGATCTTGATTGAATTAAGTAGTGAAATAGATATAAATTGAGGATCCCTATACCTCCCCCCATGATAGGTGTTGAATTCCCATACCAAGAAGGGATGTTTTTACTGCCACGGAAGCATGGACCAACTCCAATGGCAAGAGGTCTCCTAGCAAGGATCGTATTAAGTAGGAGGTGGTTAAGGTGCCAGGGGGGCTTTGGCTAATAAATCAATGCTAGCTATAGGTGGATTTGATCTTGGTGACGTTCAGATACATCGGATGAGGCAGCACATGAAATTGTAGTTTTTCTCCTATATGGACGGGAGAACACACATTATAAAACATAATCAATGAATCTATTTTATTCTGATTGTATATCCAGAGTAAATTACGCAAACAAACAACTATGCATAAAAGGATTATTTTTAATTAATGAAACTGTTTTTATATGTTTCATGCAATGTGGTAAGTAATTAAATAACTAAGAACTTCCATAGAGGGAAGTAGGTGAATGGATTCCCGAGTCCTATGGTAGGGTGGTCTCAATTAGCTAAGAGGTTTCCCCAAAAACAAATGCTGGGAAGAAACTCTAGGAAAGGGCCGATTTGCTGACTTACCTAAGGTTTGGTCTCAAAACCCAAACTGTAAATTATCTTAGGGGAAAGGTACAACAACTGTGCCAGAGCATTGTGAGGGATTTCATAAATCCTTAGTCTGCTATTGGAAAAAAGTGTTGTACTCCATGAACCAAGGGTAATGGCAGTCGCTCCTTCCAAACAAGAAGCCTCTCGAAGGACACCTCCGGATGTGAGCTAGTTGTTGATAGGTGACTGTTAGGTCAATTAGGAACCTTCAGGTCGGTCCTCCATGGGTAATGGCAGAATGCTTCCCCTCCGAGGTAGACCTAGGGTTATGGAGCCGGACAAAATCCAATCATTCTGGTTAGAGTACGGATGGCAATGACTAGAAGGTAAACTTTGGGTGACTACTAAAACATTACCCCTCATGTAATAAAGGCGGGTGCATTACAACACTATTCTCACACAAAATTTGGGCAATTATGATAGATACATTTGTGGACTCAAAGAGAAGTATGGTAGAGGATGATTATTTATTGTAGGAAAGTGCTGATTGTTTCCACCAATGCAATGTACTCTACTTTTAGGCTCAAAATTGTGATCCTTTCTTTCTCATTTCCTTATTTAATTCCACTTTACATCTAGACAATAACATGTACATACATACATACATACATACATACATATATATATATATATATATATATATATAAGTAATGAGTATAAAATTATTATAGAGCATATCAAATATTTTTATAATAGATAATCTTAATACTAAAGTTTATAATATTAGTCACTATTGTAATAATATAATTTAAATAAGATAAAGGGTTTATTTAATTCAAATATTGGAACATTTTAAAGATCTCTCTCTCTCTCTCTCTCTCTCTCTCTCTCTCTCTCTCTCTCTCTCTCTCTCTCTCTCTCTCTCTCTCTCTCTCTCTCTCTCTCTCTCTCTCTCTCTCTCTCTCTCTCTCTCTCTCTCTCTCTCTCTCTCTCTCTCTCTCTCTCTCTCCCAATAATGTCATGGGTCTAATAGCTAATTCTTCATTTCTCTTCCAACTTGCACGATTGGTGATTACTTGGTCACTTTCCATTATGTGATAAGTGGAGTCTCCTTTTTTCATTATTAAAAACCACAATGAGAGAGAGTGTGTGAGTGTGTGTGTGTGTGTGTGTGTGTGTGTGTGTGTGTGTGTGTGTGTGTGTGTGTGTGTGTGTGTGTGTGTGTGTGTGTGTGTGTGTGTGTGTGTGTGTGTGTGTGTGTGTGTGTGTGTGTGTGTGTGTGTGTGTGTGTGTGTGTGTGTGTGCGTGTGCGTGCCTTTTTTAATGTTGGGGGGAGGGAGAGGGGGCTTGTTGGTCTCCTCCCAAGTGGATGTAAGCATCTCGCTTGACTAAGTGCCACTACAATGTCTAGGAGAGAAACCTCCTAAAGGTGAAGTGACAATTTCAATAGCTATATACAATGAGAGAGGTGTCCACATGGAGGGACATGACACAAATATTGAGGATCACCCACCCACAACTCTCTCTTGTGAAACACAAAAGAAGGTGTACATAATAGCTCTCTCTTGTGTTGAACCTATATGTGACAATTTCAATAGTTGTATACAATGACAAAGGTGTCCACATGTGGCTACATGACACAAAAGAAGTATGTGTGGGTCATTGGTCATGTGTACAATAACATACTTCTTTTGCAAAAACATTTTGTCTTCCCATTTTTCCATGGAAGCATATTTCCTAGGCAAGGTGATGCCAAGGAGAAGTGCTACTTGTTTTAAAATGTCCACCAAGGGACCATACCATTAGCGGTGGACTTAGTGAATCATATAAGGTGAATAGGGATTGGAGATGTAGGAAGTGCATGGGTGCACTTCGCTCACACCCATAGGGTTGGTGGATGAGCATCTACTTCTTATTCTATTTATGATCCTAGGTATGTGGCAATATTATTATAGCTTATATTGAAATTGAATTGTTGCTAACAAATATTGTACTAATGTATCAATCATTAACTTGCATGAGAGCATTGCAAGTAATTGCAATATGTGAATTTAAAGAGGAGGATGAAGAGTCTCAAATCTTGTTTTGGAATAATTTGAAATCTGTCATGGTTCAATGTGGGCATGATCCTCCTAACTTTGCTAGATTTATGTCCAATGAGGCAAGTGCAAATTGGTGCAATAATAAAGAACGGAGGGATGCTCTTGTCTTTTTCATTCGAAGCAAAGTTTACAAAAGCATACCAAGGAATTAGTCACTATGGATTAACAAATGCATCACCTTAAATTGTGTGAAGCATGGAGGCTAGCAACAACATCTTAATAGACCTCACTTCAAGCCTCTACTATTCGAGATTGGTGGGCACAAATTGTAAACAAGGATAACATCAAGACTTTAGACAGGTAGTTGAACTTGTGGTAGCAAAGAATTGCCCATTGGGGAGGAATTGAGTCTCATGTATGTGTATTTATTTCTTAGGTCATTAGAATATATGTTGTACAATGTAATGATGCAAAGAGCTACTAACTCTATTCTTAGATTTGCACATTCTTTAAGCTAATGCTTGGCTTCATAGAGCTCAATATGTCTATTGAAGTTTTTGTGCAACACATGTGCAAAATGTCCATACTATACAATGGACATTCTATACTATTGAGGTTCGGAACGTGTATAGACTCAAGGGTTCTATATTCTCGATTCTCTCCCTTGGAAAATATGTACTTGGTGTCATAGAAAAATACAAGGTTCTTTGTGAGTTGCTTGGTTGTATGCCCCTCAAAGAGCGGTCTACCAATTTTGAGGTGGTAACACTTAAAAGAACCTATGAAACTGTAACGTGTCTACCTATTATCTTCGAGATACATCTTAGCAATCCATCAGAAAGGATGTCTAGAAAGCTTCGCCCGGCACTCCCATGGAATGTTACGAGGTTTGCGATCTAGGACTTTCCGCGTCTGCCATGTAGCAGAAGTATTTTGGCCGTTCCCACTTAGAACCGACCTCGATTAGAGTTTTCCCTATTGGTCATTTCCTAACGGCAACTAGCATCGAACCCAAGCGAACTGCTTTACGCAGAAACGCCAGGTCTGAAGCGGATTCACGCTGCACTTGGTTCAAGGAGAATGGAAAACAAGAGGGATGTGAAGCTCAACCTCTCTACCGTAAGGCATAGTCCCATTCTGTTCCCCTAAAACAGCGTAAATCAGGGTCAATTATAACTCTAGGTCAACACTTTTGTTGTTCTGTTCTTTGACGATCTTCTGGCTGTCCATTGTGATTTGAGAAAAGTTCCCGACCAACCGGGACCACCCATCCCTGCACTTTCCTCAGGTTGTTTTAGTTATTTAATTACCTAACACATTTAGTTGGACATGTATCAATCAGCTTCCTTAATTAACCTGTTAGGCACTGGTTCCTTCACGTAATCATATCACTTGACATAGAAAAGCAATGTCAAACAAGTTCCTTGTTAATAGGTTATCATATTTATCTTTGAAATACATAAAGTCCAACCTGTAGGCTTATCCACAATCTGCTCGAAGGCTATCCAGCAATCCACAGGGATCACTAATCCAAGATTCCGCCCGTAGACTAGTATGCGGGCCTCGAGATCCAATCCTGAGTCACGTTAGCCTCTTGTGTAGGGCTCGGAAGGCAAGGGATTTCCGGCCAAAGCCCCCCGTGGCACCCAAGCGTCCTCTTGCTCCAAGTAGCGCTTAACGGAGAGACCTCTCACAGCGGGTTCGGTCCACCTTTCCGGCGTGGTTAACAACCCACTTGGTTAGGGTCAGGCAAGCAGTCGGGGGTAACTGAAGCTGCCTCTCCCTTCATGCCTTCAACCTGAAGCATTAGATATCCATTTATCCTTTAATTCTTTGATCAAACAAAGCAAAACAGTGCTCTTAAATATGTAACAAGCACAATCATTTCCATTGGTCGTTATTGTTGGCCAACTGCTAAGGAGTGAATCCTTCTTTCCGAATGCATGCAGCACTTGATCCGGGAACTTTCAACTTGGCAAGATCCCCTATATCCTGGGATTAGAGCCGTACCCTATTAACCCGATTTGGTCAATACCTTAAGATCATATGTTATCCCAATTTATTGGTTGGTCTTTTGCTTTCAAGCAATTATCTTTACCCAAGAAAGATACTATGTTAGGGTGATTATTCATCCTCTTGCAAGATAACTTGCGTAAGAATCTGCCAACCTCATTTCGAGGAATTTGGCCATTTCCTTGTGATCAATTTACAAGATCGTGCGACTCTACTACTTATTACACAAGTATCGCATCAAGTTATGGGGCTATTTACCCTTCGAATGGAGTCACAAAATAATATGTTCCTAATTACATTAGGCTGACATTGTCAGTCCTAGGGCTCCAAGTTCCATCTTTTTAGTGAAAGATTCTTAGGGACAAACCCTGGATCACTTCTCAAGTATGTACCAATGTCCCTACATTCCGTGAATGTGGGCAAGTCTTTAGGGTATAGGAGTTCCAGCCTTGGCAATACGAGCGACTAGGTCACGTGTTAAATCCTAGTTAGTTCTTTGGAATTGAATTAACTCTTCCTAAACGAGTCCCTTCATGATTTTTAGGTGTTTAGGTTTAAGCCAACTTGTTTAATTCTTGATGATAATTACGCTATCATTTCCATAAACACATGACTCATTGTCTACGTGTAAGTTGATTTTCAGCCCTAACTTTTCGGTTTAAGATCAAGCATAGGTTAGGTTATAGCCTAATTCCAATTAATCGTCCTATAACTTGCGAACACGATTCATGCTAAAACAAGCAGCCTTTTGCCAATAATTATACAATTGAAAAACGGTTTTTTTTACCAATTGACTAGAGTTATGCAACTTAAGAATCATTTCATGCCTTGCAATTTCCTATGGATTATTAGCACTTTCCATAATGACTCATTGCGAAGAAGATACGACCTAATATTGCGACATGCAATTTATATTTCCATGCCTAAACGGAGTGCACTATCTTAATTTCGTTTTGTAAATAAGGACATTAATCTAAGTTCAGTTCATTGAAATGCACAAAAACTACTTGCTAGAAATGCATATCAATCTTCTGCTCACTTTGTTTTGTTCGTTTTATTAAAAAATACTAATGGTCAAACTTGTCCGTCGTAAGCTAATTCTTTTAAATTAACCAAAATATTTAAGACTGAAAATGCATCCTATCTCCAAAAATCATCCACGCACGTAAAATTATAACAACGTAAAAATAAAAATTAGGAAGGAGAACCTGGACTTGGGGTGAGATGTCCATGTGGATGTTAGGAGATGATCCTCCTACAGCTGCGCCTTGGGCTTTCTTAGGAGCCATCGCGAATGTAACATTTCTGTCTTGGATGCGGCTTTGCGAACTCCTTTTTGAAATTCCACCATCCTTTATGAGTTTTCTTTTCCTTCCTTTCGTAGAAGCTCTTTGAACGGATATTTTTGTGGAGGAGGGGAGAAACCCACGGAAAGGGTTTAAAACCCGGGAGGGGGTGTTTTAAAAACCTTCGCGAGTAAGGCCCATTAAAGCCACGAGAAAGGGGCTTAATGGCTTTCTAAGAATCCACAAGAAAGAGGAAGATAAAAGTTGTAAAAGACCCTTACGAGGGTTAACAGTGGATTTTGTGTGAGGCTTAAAGAGGGGTCTTTTCGTTTTGTGTGGGGGGAAAAACAAAGGTATAAAAGTGCCTAAGAATGAATTTTTCAGAGGGGGGAGGGGAGGGGGGGGGGGAGGCCCTAAGGACCACATGAAGGCCCTTCAATGGCAAATGTTGGGGGGAAAAAAGGGGCCTAAGGAAACCCTTAGGAGGGAATTTTTGAGAGGGTGGGAAAAAGGTCTTAAGGGTCCATATGAGTGGGGGGGGGCGCTTCTTAGGAGCTATAGAAGCTTCATAAGAAGCTTCTGAGCTTCTTGGTGGAGTCGTGAGACCTCCATGTGGCGAAAGAGAAGGTGACAGCAACGGCTTCACGACTCTTCTTCTTCTCCACGGCAGCACAGTGGCGCCCACCTTCACGGCAGCCGGTTTCCCCCCCTCGCTCTTATGGCAGCGGCGACCTCTTCTGGCTCCACGGCAGCATGGTGCCTCCTCCCCTCTCAGCGACAACACTAATTTTCTTTGCTTTCTCCTCTTTGTCAGTTGTTGACAGAATGACAGCTCTCCTATCCTCCCAATCTCTCACGATTTCTAGCCTTTTCCTCTGTACCTCTCCTAGCTTGTGGCATGAATTAAATAGGTGAGGGGAGGGGGATCCTCCCTCCCGTGTGTGGCATCACACATGCCTCTTTCCCTCTGCAAGCTCCATCGAGGAGCTTGATCACACCTTCTATTCCCCTCCCCCTCCAGCACGACAGTCGGCTGGGGGGGATAAGGGGAATAATAAAAAAATTTGTCATTTATCCAATTCAATTATCCTTTATAGAGGCAGTTCACGTGTGCTTGTGGAAGTTCGAAATGTTACAGAAACTCTCAAAAATTTGCCACGCATAGCAATTTGAAGGGTATACTTCTCTAAATACAAGACAATTAGCTACATAGATATCATGAGATTGCTCATTCTCAATGTACTGCAAAGACTTACTATTTGCAATATTTTGTTGAACGTTTACAATGGGTGAAATATGCATTTGCTTTTGTATGAATACATGTTATACCAACACCTCTGCTATAAGATGACAATCAACCTTCTTTTGTCTAAGACATAAAATTTTACCCTTCTTGTGCTTTGATATATCTGAAATTGTAGATGCTTTTACCCTAAAAGCTCCCTCATTCTTCAATGCATATGTACCCAAGATAAGCAATGATATTTATTTGTGATCCAATTCCCTTTTTCATATTTTCTATTATGTACTTCTATTGAGAGAATACTTGTTTTCTCTCAAGCATTAGAACCTAGAAAATATACGTAAAGAAGTCTATGTTAAGCCCTAAACAATAAGTATCTTAGGTCCTAACTAGTAATCACTAATATGCTGTACAAATCAACATGGCATTAAGATATTTGCACTTGTGTAAAAAAACACAAACATTGATATCAAAACATATATGGGTATGTGCATCGACACAAGATTCAGTTTCAAGGTAGTGATTTAATCATACCATTTAAATGAAATAGTTGGAAAGAGTAGTATAAGAATACTCAAAGAATTTCATAAAGAGAAATTGCATTATAATGAAAAGAAGTATGATCTAACTCAATACGTTGCATAAAAATGTAAGTATCAAAGAGTAGTCAAGACAAGGATGGTAGCCACACGGCATGCAAATCTAAATATGCATAAATAATACTTGAGATATTTTGTGACTCGACACATTGTGCATTATATGGATGAGATGATACAATAAATTTATGGATCATAGCTTATTAGTATGGAGATCCAAATGAACACGTAAGATCAACAAATCAAAGGATTTTTAAACCTCGACTTCTAGCAAATCCATATCATCCAATACAAAAGAATCACTCACCATAGCAAAATAGTTTATTAGGATTTTTGTGCTTCACCTAAACATTGCACAATGTTGGCATGTCATAGTAACATAACACTTCAATAATAACCAAAATAACTAATTATTCACGAGTTATTGCAATATAAAAGAGGGAATTTACCTATAAGGTAGAATATCTACACTACTTTATTGATTGCAATAACAATAATAGATTTGAAACTTATGACCATCAAAACTTATTGAAATCATAGCCATGAGAAAATTATGGCTAGATTATTCAATTGATGAATGTCTTTCAAAAAAAATATCTAGATAGCTACATGAATAAAAGTAACATAAAATTGGGCAAATTTACGTATAAGCTAATCTATTGAAGATAAAATTGAGTCATTGTTGGTCAAAACCTAGAGTAAAAAATATTTGCTCTACCTTATATTAAGTGCTATAACAACAATTGATCCAAGAGTTAGAAGTATCATTAAACCCTAGTGTAAAGATAGTAGAAAAGGAAAAACATAGAGAGAAAGAAAGAGATGTGTGAGTGAATGGGAGAGAGAAAGCAATAAGCACCTATCCAATCTTGCCCAAATTGATATTTGCAAAAAGAAAATAGCAAGAGTTAGTATTTATATAAAGGTATACTGGAAAAAAAAATAGAGAAAACCTCTAGAGAGAGAGTGTGTGTGTGTGTGTGTGTGTGAGTGAGCACTTATGCAAACTCACCCACAATGATATCTACAATAAGACAACAACAAGGTTTAAAAACAATGTTATGATGTATTGAAAAGATAGTAGAGCAAAGAAATTCTATAGAGAGAGAAAGAGATCAACATCTTCATCTCTTGCTCCAAATGAGATCTACAAGAAAACAACAACAATTAGAACAAATATCAAGGTCTATTGAAAACACAACAAAAAAGAGAAAAACTAGAGAGAGAGAGTGTGTGTGTGTGAGAGAGAGAGAGATGAGCACTTGTGTCTCCTATCCAAAATAACCTTGCAATATAAATAATAATAGTAAGAAACAACATCAAATTCTACTTAAAATCAACAAACAAGAGCAAATGCAAAGAGAGATGGACACATGTGTTTTGCCCAAATTTTGGAGCTGATGTAAGGAGAAGAAAGTGGAGAGGTAAGTAGAACGTTCAAAACCCTAATTACTTTCACCAAAGAGCTTCACTGAAGATGTAAATTTACCAAATGTAGAACAGAAATGGAAAATTTTTCAAAAAAAAGTAAAAATATGAGGTGAGAGAAACTCAAATTTTGTGTATTATTCATTCATCCCTTTTAAAATCCCCCACTACCTCTCTTTTAAATAAAAAAACTAAGATGATTTGGAAAGAGAAAATTCACCCTCCATGGATATCAACCTCTAGCCTTCCTATTGGACAATCCAAAAGGCCCACATCTTAAGCTATATTAATTTTAAGGGCTCATTTTTTTATTCTAAATTTTTCCTAATGCTAGATCAATTGAATGAATGTTGTACTTTTTTAATCAAAACTTGAGCTAATACCATTCTAAAGTTTTAAGATATATTTTGATATAATAGGTTTTAATCCATTCGCATTTGATGTATTCTCATTTTTTACAAGCTACTTTAGAAAGCATAGAGAAGCTTGAGAAGATGGCTCAAGCTAAATCAACATCATAGAGAGACAAATGGACAAGGTTATAAAAATATCATTAAAGAGGTACAATGAAAAGTGTATTAGCTCCTTGTCGAGCTTGATATATACACAAATGTTTGAGAAGCTCGTTGAATTGATATCAAAGAGGCATATGTGAGATATCCATCATCTTCACAAATCTTCACAAGCTTGATCATGAGTACAGATCCCTAAGTAATAAAAATAAACATTGTATTTTTTCTTCTACTCCAAAAGAAATATTAGGGTTATGTAATGTAACAAAAAGCCTAGATATATGTAAGATACAAAGTTGCAATAGGGTAGTATAAAGACGAGATATTCTCTACATATCTCTTGGTGGTTATTGTGTCTATATATCATAATTTTCCTTTGCTTTATTGAAGCAACTCATGTATTTTTGAAAATAGATATATCCATTCAAGTATAAAGTATTTGGGTGCATATACTAGAATATTAAGTTTGAATCTATTAAGGTAACATGGTATCAATCTCATTCATATTATTTAGTCATACGAGACTCAATGGAGTAGTGAGAGATAATGTTCTTGTAATATTTTTCCCTCACCTCGCATGAATGGGGGCTTAAGGGGAGGGGGATTAACTTAAGGTTTCAAACATTTTTTAAGGCTAAAGAAAACTTACCTAATGTGAGTGCCAGGTGGCACTTTCTAGAGTCTCTTCCCGATGGGCTGCTAAGACGTGTCCCACAGGTGGACGAGCGGACATGTTACAAGAATCTCCCCTCCTATCTTTTTAGCACCAACCCAATTTGCCTCTCCCACCACCTTCTACAACACACTAACTATCTACTGAGCCACTTTGGATTGAGTTAGTTTGATCTTCTATCCTTGAGAGGATAGGGTCCATCTAGCATCTATCCCTATTGGCAAGCATCTAAGCTTGCACATACTGAACCAATGCATTATCAAAGTAGTCCAAGGATGATTCTCTTCAACCCTCTTGATTAAGTTGAAAATCAGCACCTTAGCCTTGTCTACTAGTTGGGGGACTCCCAATCCAACTTCCACTTCTAGTGAGGTCACCAAAGCCTAAGAAATAGGCCTCCATCCCCTTCCTTTTGAGGGCTTGTCCCACTAGAAGGCCACAAATTCTCTTTCCAAAGCAATCCAAGAGCTTCAACAACTAAGATTCAAAATCATGGCTAGGAAAGTGATCAAAGAGGTAAGCATTACGTTGACAATTACAATTTTTCCTAGCCAGCTCACCAGGGTCCCTTTCCACTTATGCACCTTTGCTTTAACTTTTTGTTTGAGTTAATCAACTCACTAATTCATTTGTTTCTGACCCAGGCACCCTAAATACATAAAGATCTACCCATGGGGAATGACTCAAAATCCCAAATCAACAACCTGCTACTGGGGGATTTCAAAGTGCCCCAAGTAGACAATATCAGTTTTTTGAGTGCACTAATAGCAAAACTTAAAAGTTCACAGAACTCCTCATAGACTTATGATTGTGTCTTCTACAGATCATGACATTTCTTCAAACTCTACATTGTCCAAAACTACACAAAATTGTTGACATCGAAAAGAAGGAGGGCTACAAGACACCCTTGTCTCACTAACCTCTTTATCTCGAAGGGCTTTGAGCATACTCCATTTACTTGGACAACTGGAAAGGCATTGGATAAAAGCTTCTAAATCATACCCACAAATGCTTGGCCAAAACCCATCACTGACAAAACCTTCAATATGAAATCCCAAATTACTCAATCATAAGTTTTCTCGAAATCCATGTTAATTAGCAAGAAATCTATTTGGCAAGACAAAGCATGGTCAACCAAAAATATTAGGTTAAGTATGGCATCATGAATCTTCTTACCATGGATGAAATCATACTGCTAGGGGTGAATGAGTCTCCCAAGCAAGAATTTGATCCAAAGGGCTAAGTTTTTGGCCATTATTTTATAAGCAACATTGAGCATAGTAAGCAACCTCCAAGCATTCAACTTGGCTCTATCCACTGATTTGGGGATGATCCTGATTAGCCTAGTTTAGTCCCATTTGGGAAACACCCATTCTTGGGCACTTGCTTGAGAAACACAACTAGATTCTTAGCACAAACATTCCACATTGCTTAATAAAATCTCTAGTGGGATACCATCGATCCTAGGGGCCTTAACCCTCTTCATTTTTTAAATGACAAAATCCAATTCCTTCTTAGAGAATGGTCTTGCTAGTGACAAAGGCTTCCTTTGGCTTTACAAATCCTTGACTTTCTTCCAAGAAAGAGGAGAGTTAGCATGATAGCTTGATGTAATGTGGGGAGTCTTGCTAACTACTACATCCAAATGCTTCATTAGAGCTTCTACAATTGTGCTTGGTCTTTATGAATCCTTTCCTCCCCATTCTCAATCATGAAGGTGGTTTCTCTTGCCTTTTTCTCTTGCAAGGATATAAAGAAGAAGGTTCTTGGAGCATCCCCCATGAGATGCCAAAGTCCTTTCAGTTGAACCTTCACACATTTAGTCTTATACTGTTGCAGATTGTCAAGGAACAACTCCACTCCTTTGAGAAGCTGATGGAGATAGACATCAAAAGAATTAGATAGCACACATAATGCACTCCCTAAAGAATTGGTTGGAGGAAAGAAAATCTCACCTATGCCTAGATTACTCCTATCCATACTTCTCGGTTTCTTTTGTGATGGCCTTGATACAATTATACTAGTTGGCAATTGGGTCATCGTGCTTGCTATTAATAATCTTCCATGTCTTTCTCAACTTTTGATAATAACTTTCCTTTTTTAGGAAAGAGGTGTTGAACTGGAATAGGGGGGCCTAAACCATTAGTAGGGCCCCTAACAATACAAGCCTAAACATCATTTGGCATCCTAGATCTTACATCAAGGGAAATCCACCACACACCCTTACATAGATTCTATCCAATATGGATACCCTCCAATTACCTCCTATATATATCGATTCTACCACATATATAGGGGCTTGTTGCCACTTCAAAAAGCCACCACCATGTCAATCAGGTCATGGATGACCTCTAGCTCATGCTAGGTTTCCCTTTGTTGCAAGATCATGGATCCTCCCCCTGCGAGCAATCATTATCTAGAAGGGTTGTGTTGTAGTCTCCCAAAAGGATGGTGTTAAAATCATGAGGCCATGCAACCATCTTCTACCATAGTTGTTCTCTATTTGCTAAAGATTTTGGCCTATATATGGATGCAATCACACTTGATGAAGGCTTGTATGTGTTGATGTTGATGACAACCATATTGTTGTCTCCTCTAATCCATTGAAATTTGAGACAGAGGTTATCCTTGACAATGATCATTGTTTCCCTCTTCTCTCACCTGCACAAGTCTCTGATGAAAATAAACAAGAGGAAAGAGAGGTAAAGAAAGCAAGAGTACACACACATAAAAACAATGGAGACTTGAGCACACATAGAGAGCTAAGATCTTCTTTCTTTTTCTTCCACTTGAAAGAAGTAAGTCTACAATCTGATAAAAGACTAATATGAAAGTACCACAATGCATTTATATGTTGTTACCAATTGTGAACCTGCTAAGGAAAGAAGAGGTGGCACAACAAATGTGACATAACCAAGGGTGGATTAGATGGGTGTAGTCTAGCTGTAGAATCATTTGTGTATCCTCATGTCAGCCACCTAACATGCCAGAGAGTAATATGTTGAAAGATAAGCATAGGAACTCTCCTTACACTAGAGAGGATAAGGGTAGCTAGGTGTAAATGGACTGGAGGACAAGGGAAACCCTAACCCTAACTCCTCCAGAGGCTATATAAATAGCCTAAAGTACACACTCAAATGTAGAGGAGAGTGTACTAGTTGTACCTTGAACAACTAACTAAACAAGATCTTGTTCTTGTACTTGAGCTCTCTCTCTCCCTCTTGTACACACTCTCTCATGCTTCCAACTCTGATTTGCAACATGGTATCAGAGCCATCTCTGATCCGTCACACAAGAATAACTCTTGCCATCTCAGTTACCTTCCTTTCCACCATAGCCAATTAGACCCCCTGACCTTGGAGGAGCTAGTGTGTGCAATAGAAGCAGTATTAGCTCTTGATTTCTTCTAGAGACTTCATCCTCATCTTAGGACGCTTCACATGATGCATCAATCCCTGACATTGGATGACATGGTGGACACCATTATGTTTTTTCTGAAACAAGCACAGATTTGTAGGTGACACATCACGAGCTGCTATGCATGTTAATGAGGATGCAATCATTGGGGCCACCATAGGGCTTTCATACCCCCCCTAGTGGGCCATCTCCCCTTAAAAGGGTTTGGAGAAATTCCATCTCTACTGGCTGCTATAAGCCAAACCCTAATTGTGGGTCTCCGGCAGCCATAGCCAGGAAGCTTCAAGCTTTTCATCCTTCAAATTTTTCAATGTTTGAGCACTAACAGTGATTCTAATCACTAAATAATCCTCTCCAAAGTCATTTGAAGATTTGAAAGCTTCATTCCAATTCTCTTACACTTGATGGTTTTTTTTAAATCCAACAAACAATTCCCGTTTTATATCTCAAGTGGCATAAAACTTGAGATGAGTGCTTGTAAGCACTAAGGCACATTGCTCAATCATTATTGCTGCTGGTACTTACACAATCTGAGTTTTTTCATCAAAAAATTAAAAAAATTAAGTGATCCACTTCATTTTCTAAGGCTATGTGTACAAGTATAAACACATAGACCATCCTATCCTAAACTTATATTGCATATCATGTGTGGTTTTTTCGAGTAACTTGGTCAATGAAATTAGAGGGATGAGTGTCAGTGTACTCTCCTTGGAGTCATCAGCAATAAGCATTGAAATCATAGTCCATCCTTGTCCAACACAAGGTTTATCTACTAAACCATACCACAAGGAGGAGCCCAAAGTCCAGTCTAGGTTCACATCATTGAAGCCCAAAAAGACCATTAAACCTCACAAGAAGATTGCACATAAGAAAGAACCACCAAAGTCATATTTTGAAATATTACATATGTATGATTTTCAGTATTTCTCCTCATTACAACTTTGATATCAATTGTTTGTAAGGGTGTCCTTGATTTGTTTCCGCATTGAGTGGCAAGGTTGTAACGGATTAAAACACACTGCCCTTGTCCTACTAAGTGGTAAGAACTTTCCAATGGCCACAACATATGCTGATGTCTGTCATCAAATTCAAAAATTTAATGGAAAAGACATTAGGTGATAATCTTATTGTCCACCTACATCCCCAAATCACCAAATAGGTTGCGTAGCCAAGCTACCTCACATGCTACAATTGCAGCACCTCTAGTACTAAACAAGGCAACTATTTGAGTTTTCCTACTAGTCCAGGTAATAATAGCACTATCAAAGGAAAACGTAAAACCATTGGTAGACATCTTGTCTGAAATACTACTAGCCCAACCTGTATATGTATAACCATGCAAGTCCAATGGTACATCTGCACCATAGAATAAGGTATAATCTAATATGAAATTGACAAAGCGCAATGTATGCTACACTACATCTCCGTGAAAGCTACATAAATTGACTCTCCAAACCAACTATGTAGTTTAGGTTGTCTAGCCTAGTGACCATCAAATAGATAAGGCTACCCACAATCGTCTAATACATAGTAGCATCCTCAATCAAGTCACTCTCATTTATACTAATCTTAGCATTAATATCCAAAGACAAAGAAATAGGCTTGCAATCAGTCATAATATACTTCTTCAACATATCCAACGCATGTTGTCTCTGATATCCAACGCATGTTGTCTCTGTGACAACCATATACCCTCTAAAGTCCTCACTATCTCTATCCCAAGAAAATAACACAGCTCCCCTAAATCTTTTATCTTGAATTCAATCTTAAGGAGACTATTTACATGGTCAATCAATATCTCACTATCACCCATAATGATCAAATCATCCACATATATAGTAATGACCACAATACATGCATTACTCTCACATATATAGAGTGAGTGATCAGCTTGTACTCTCCAAATTTCAATCTTGATAATGTATTCTACAATCTTGTCATGCCATGCATTGGGTTCTTGCTTCAACCCATACAAGGCCTTGCAAAGCTTGCATACATAATTTGGATGATTCTCATTTGCATCAACCAGGTGGCTATTTCACATAAACTTCCTATTGCAACTCTCCCTGCAAGAAGGCATTCTTAATATCCATTTGATGCATGATCCAACCCTTTGATGTAGCCACTAATATGAAAGCCCTTAGAGTGGCCATTTCTTCATCATAAGCACAATCCTAATACTCATTACCCACTACATCCTCAAAACAAGTAGATTCTATATCATGCACAACCTTAGTCATATATGCATAGTGATGAGCTACATAGCTATCCTATGTCAATAGTTGCATTGGCTTTCTTACTCTACTTGACCTGCATGAACCTAGATCACTACTAAGTGCTTTAGCATCCTCTTATGCTCTCCATACACTAGGTATTTTAATAGAAGAAATTCTAAAGCCTTCATCCAAGCTCTACTCAAAATCCATCCGAATCAATATCAACATGAGAGAAACTTGATGATACATTTATCATAATAAGTGAGTCCCCAACTTTCTCTTTACCTTTTCTTGACATATGTGATGTACTTGGTGGATGTGACCTCAATCTATCACTCTAAGGTCTATCAATAAAACCATGACTAGGAGACTCTTATGGTCCATTCAATGTCTATGACTACTAACATGTTTTCTGCACAACCACACTCTCATGCTCATCAATCCTTCCAACTACATTCTCCACATTACTATACCATCTACTCATTTCATAAAAAATAACATCCCTGCTAACTCTCTATTCACATATAATAGAATTATAGCATTTATATCCCTTCCGCTAAAGAGAATATCTCACAAATACATTTTTTTGCTTTGGCATTTAATTTATTATGCAACTCATCAAGAATATGCATATAAGCAATACATCCAGATACTTTCAACTGGGGCATGTCCTATTCATAATGTATACAGCAGTACAACTACTTCAGCCCAATAGTAATGAGTAAGTTTCTTTCTAACATCAATGTGCAAGCCACATCTGCAATATACTTGTTTTTTCACTCAACAACTCCATTTTGTCATGGAGTATATCTATATGTATACTACCTCTATATACCATTTTTCTATAAGAAATTAGAAAATTCATGGGAGGAGAGATATCTTCCCCCTCCATCCAACCTTAGGCATTTAACATGCAATCCTATCTTCTCAACCAAAGTCTTGAAGCTTTTAAAGTGAGTAAAAACCTCACTTTTCTCATACATAAAGTAAATCCATACTTTGCAAGCATGATCATCAATAAAGGAAACATAATACTTGCAACCACTCAAAGTTGTAACGGAATTTTTTTAATTGAACTTTTCCATTTAAAATAAATATTTATAGGACCCCACACATTAGAATATATCAATTTAAGTGGCTTCTTGGATATGTGCTTTTTATGTAAAATACATGTCTTTCTTGCTTTTCAAATCGACATGCTTTGCATACTTTATGCATTGCATCAACTCTAAACTTAAGCAAACCATCCACAATCTATTTTGACTACATGACTTTTAGTCGTTGCACATTCACATGACTAATTCTCTTATGCCAAATTTTAATATCAACCATAACACATGAACCTCGTGCAAACATGGAAGCATTCATTTCAAGCAGACTTACATCAAGAATAAACAATTTTCTAGCATGTTTTCCTTTTGCAATCAACCTATAATCATTTTTAGGATCTTCTACATAATGACCAAATCTGCAATCCCTATTTTACCATCTGACCAACAAAAACAAAATTTTTTGAAATATTTGGCACATGCAACTTATTAGCCAAGTACTTAGTTTTACCAACCTAGATACTCAAAGGAACATTTCCAACATGAGTAATGGGGTGGACTGTATCATCCCCTATCTCCACATAGCCTAGAGACTTTGAAATGTACATCTCTCTAAACTACTCTCTGTAAAAATTCATGTGATTAAAGGCACCTAGTCTACATATCATACATCAATCTTTAATGAACCATCAACAATCATAATATTCATAAAGTCTTACATAATAAACGACTGCTCACTTCTATCATCATTGTTTCTACTACTAGATGCATAATTACCTTGGTGCTTTTTTATGTTTCTAATTTCAACCTTCTTTTTAAAGAAATTTACAAATTTGACCTTTCTGACCACAATGTCAGTATTCCCTACTATTATCAAAACTCCATTGCTTATTAGAATCTGCAACTTGGCCTCTATGACTCTCCCTTCCTCAGGACTATTCTCACTACGACCATCACCTTGGCCTCTACCACGACCTCTACCTCTACTACTAATGGGCTATTTGTAGGAATTTGATAGCGGGGATATTAAATTCCTACAAATAGCCCATTATGCTATCTGTGACATTGACTAATAATCAATGCATAACTTTACCCTGTGTTTACTCCCAATCTTTCCTAGCCTTTAATGTTCTGCAAAGTAGCATTTTGGATAAGAAATTTAGGTGTTACTGCCATATCTCCTTTAATGTAATCAAAATATGTTTGCCCTTCTGAAAAATTATCATCCATGTAGGATAATTGTTCTTATCAAGCTTCTCAATGACATTCTTGTTGAAGTTATTAGACATTTTGACAAAACAAATGACCTTGCAAAATTTTGTACTTTGCAAGCAAAGATGATACCAAGTGCACTACAACTAAACACGTAACCTTTTTCACTGACTACATAACAATAACTGCAATCTACAATCTACATGCAGATGCCTTCTGTATTTGTAACATGGTAAACACTTGAAACCTTATACTTTTGAAATTTTTAACCTATGCACATGTAAACAGTTAATATAACTAAAACTATAGTATACCTAAAAGTTGTTGTCGAACCACTTGCAAGTCCAAAAAAAAAGGCCAAAATGACCTCATATACCAAAAATGATCATGGACACGCACTAAAGGCCTTAATATGCAATATATACATTGTTCTTCATGCTCACTAAGTTTCATTACAATTAAAAACTACAATTGTGCCAAATTAGGAGCCTCTTATGATTATAATCTAAGGTAAATTGAGCAAGGTGGAAGAGATTTTTACAGGTTGCTTGCTTCCTTACTTTCATACTCTAACGACTTCACCTTAGCCTTTAATCGAGCTCCTCACAAAGCCATGGGACACTTTGATACCATGAAAACAGACAAGAGGGAAGAGAGTGGGGGGAAAATGTGAAGAAACCAAGAGCACACAAACAAAAACAATAGAAAATTGAGCACACAAAGAGATAGGGTTAAAATCTTCTTATTCTTCTTTCTTCTTCTTCCACTCAAAAGAACTTAGTCTACAATATAATGAAAGACAATTATGAAATAACCACAACATGTGTAATGCGATCAGTAAGTGTGAAATTGCTAAGAAAATAAGAGGTGGCACAATGAATGTGCCATAACCAAAAGTGGACCACATGGGTATAGTCCAACCATAGAATCACTAGTGTATCCTCATGTCATTCATCTAACATGCCAATGAGTACTTGCCATATCACCAAGGTGTGTAGTGGACACCATCTCATGTAGAGTTCAACATCTCAACACCCGACCACTTTGTATCCCTTGAAGCATAATCTCCTTGCATCTTCATGGCTCATCTTGACCTCCTGGATAGCCAGTAGATCTGGTTTTCTTAGTTTGAGCAAAAGCCTGCATGCATCCTTCTTAGCTTCTAAGCCCAATCCCCTAAGCATTCCATGTAATTATTGTGAGCTTCAATATCAGGGCTTCATTTGTAGATTTGAATATCATCATCCCCTTTCTCATTCTCATTGAGAACGGCATAGAAGTTTATATCCACCAATGGCTTACAAGCGAGTTTCTTGAGTGAGCCCTTCTTCGTGCCTTTACTCTTACTTGTGGATTGGACGTTCTTCTTATTAGTCAAGTCCTACTTGTCGTTGGCCCCTCCCCTCTTGAGTGAGACATTTTTCTTCTTCTTGTCTTTAGTCTTACTCATGGGTTGGAAGTTATTCTTATTAGTAGAGTCCTACTTGTGGTTGGCCCCTCCCCCTAAGGTCGATGCTTAGTCTTTCTTCTACTCCTTAGTTGCATGCTCTCACACTTTAACACTACCGTCCTTCTCACCCAATGAGGCCTTCTATTGCATGGGTTGCTTGTCAAATTTCTTGTTTTCATCCATCGAGATAGCCTCCTTTGGACCCTCTTTGCTAGGACAATCCCTAGCAAAATGCTCCCCCCCCCCCCCCCCTCCCTAAAGGGAGTGAGCCCTAAAGTGGATGCACGAAGCGGAAGCAAGAGCTATGGTGGAAGGTGCAAGAGCAAGAGAGAGACACACACAAGATGTGGGAACTCTAACAATCACAATGTGTGATCAACCAATGAGGACTGATGGCCATCCACAAGATTGTCCATGTGACTAAGAGCGAGACTATTAAGAGTCTCTTACATGGTGGTCATTATCGCTTCTACCATTATTGCCTCTAACTGTCAAAGCATGAGAGATGCGAAAAGTATCGACATTCTTTTTGTTAACCTCTTCAATCAAGAGTGCACTCTCTACATCCTGTAATTGTAATCTATCAGTAGGTATGTTGGCACGCATAGCAATATGAAAAGTATCCCATGATTCAAGCAATGTAACTAAGAGGAGCAAGGGAAAAAGAGTACCCTTGAATTCAATCCCCTACAAAGGCAAATAATTGATAATAGAATAAAACTTATTTAAGTGAGTTGATATAGAAGTGTCCTTCTTCATGAGAAGGTTCATGAGTTGCTTCAGCCAATACATCTGAGGAGCAGGGCTCTACTTGTCATAGACATTGCGAATCTTTTTTCAACTGCCCATCATAGACAACATTATAGAACACTTGCTTAGAGGGAAACAATATGATGGTGGACTTACGTAGCTCATCTAATTCAACCCAATCCTCTGCATCAATAATTTTAGGCTTGACACCCTTATGTTTCAAAGGCCTACCCTATATTTTCTGCACTAAAACTTACCAGATTAGGGCCTTCCAATAGCTATAGTTGGTGCCATCCATCTTGTTGATATTAAAGATAGAACTATCACTCGAGCCACAGCCATAATGAAGGCAAACAAGTACACAAATTGTCAAAGCATGCTATTGTAATTACTACAAATAGCCCTAAAACCATTGCCAAATCAAGCTAAAAATAAGGGGTACTAACCAAGTAATGAATTGTCCACAAACTCAATGCAAAGAACTATCAACTCAACTGAAGGTGGTTGCTCGCATAAACAGTGCAATAAACTGCAATTACAGCATGTTGAAGATGAAGTACATCAATAAGAAATCAATGAAAAATAGAGGTAATCACTAATATAGAACAAATTGCAACTGCCAGGGAATTGCTCCAACCAATAGTGAGTGAATAGGCAACTAGCATCAAGATTTGTCAAAGGATCTGTGTGTTAGACTAAGATATAGTACAATAAATTACAATTATAGCATACTGAAGATGAAGTACATCAATAAGAAATCAATGCAAAAGAGGGGTGATCATTGATATAGAATAAACTACAACTGCTACGGAATAGCTCCAACCAACAATGAGTGAATATGTGATTGGCACTGAGAATTGTCAAAGGATCATTGTGTTAGACTAAGATACATCCCATGGGCATAACCATTATGCATAGAGTGGATCTCACGGGTAACAGAAGAGACCAACCAAAGGCACAGTGGACCGAGCAATATAACGAAAGCTCAATACTATATAACCAACCAAGATGCATACATCATTAATAAAATCATGATAAAGATAGATGCTAACCCAAGAGGAATGTGAGATCAACCCACTAAGCATCAATTGTGTACATAAAGCATGACAAGAGCATGTACATGTCACCAAGTCCCACAGTCTCATTGTAAGACCCTCAAGCTCAATTGCATAACCAAATGCTCAATGTAACATCCAAGTGTCAAGTAGTGGCTTTCACTTAAACAAAAGTCAAATGCCAGATGAGTAAACAAAGCTTCAAACATCATGTGAAAGGCATCCACAAACTCATTGCAAATAACTATCAATAACCTAAGGTGATTGCTCGCATAAACAATGCAGTAAACTATAATTACAACATGTTGAAGATGAAGTACATCAATAAGATAGAACAAATTACAACTGCCAGGGAATAGCTCCAACCAATAGTGAGTGAATAGGCGACTAGCATCGAGATTTGTCAAAGGATCAGTGTGTTAGACTAAAATATAGTATAGTAAACTACAATTATAGCATACTGAAGATGAAGTACATCAATAATAAATTGTTAACCGTCAAACGAACAAGGTGGAAAATATGGAAAAGCTAAAGCAGAAGACAAAGGCCAAGGCAAAGTGAAACGGAAGATGAAGGCGCGCCAAGAAAAATCTGGAAACATAAGAAGCGTAGAAAAGTCCTAAATAAGGAAAAAAGGTGCACAAGGAAAAGCGCAAGTCAATACTTTTGTAAAAGAATGCAAGCACATCATGATTTAATTTAAGGAGCATCGGGCTCTCACCCATGCAATTTGCAAATGTAGACGGCCAGTGGAAAGGAAGCTAGGAAGATAGAAGAACAATGGGAAAAAGGGCCTAGCTGGCCATGGAAAAAAGGGAATAAGGGGATGACTGCCCAAAAGGGAGTTAGGATTTTGTATATAAAGTTGAAAAGTGAATGAGAAGCTCATTCTTGTGTGTGGCCAAAAGTGGCTCTCTTCTTCTTCTTGCTTGCTTGAGCTTGTGCTTGAGAGAGGGAGTGTGAGAGTGTGAGGGAGTGAGTGTGTGAGGGTGAGGAACCGGGAAGGAGAAGCTCTCCATCTTCTCCTCTCTTCTCCTCTTCTCTTCTCTTCTCTTCTCTTCTCTTCTCTTCTCTTCTCTTCTCTTCTCTTCTCTTGCTCGTGGCAATGGACCTTGGAGCGTGGAGCTTGAGGATGGAGTTTTCTTGAAGCTTGCACTTGGATCGTGGAGCTACCGGAGTGCACGGGAGAGGAGGTAACTCGATCTGCATGGAGATAAGCTCACTACACTCATGGTTAGGTAGTGTGTCAGCTATGTGAGAGATAGCCATTAGTGCTCGGCTTGGAAGGCTTGAAACAATAAGTGGTCCATAGGTCTTGGCAATTGAGCGAAAGCTCCCACATTTTGGTTCTATTGCCGGGACCAACGAATTCAAGCCTTGAGAGCTTGCGCACTTCGAATCGAGCATCAAAGTAAGGGTTTTCCCCGAGCCAATGTTTAAGGTAGATAGGTAGGAAGCGAAGGAGTTTGAAGAGGTATTCGATCTCCTTACAAGTAGGTTTTTGGTTTTTTGGATTTGGAAAAGCATATTGGAATAGTGTAGGTATTTTTCTTGTGATTTGGATGCATTAGGATAGGAAAAAACAAAGAAAAAGAAGAAAAACAAACATCAAGATTTATGATATCATAACAAGGCATGAATGAGGGTTTGATTTGATTGCTGATTTGTATTTTAGAGTTTATTAGCTATTCCAGGTATATACAACTCTCCCCCTCCATCCATAGCTTTAATCTGGAGGTGTGTGTGATGGGCCGTGACCTGAATCGTGTGATTCGAGCGATTTATCATTGTGTCAATCAAATTCACGTTGCGCTCAGCCTATCCAAGTGACAATGATTCTGGGCCGAGTCCCAGAATCGGCCCTTGGTCCACTACCACTCGGACCACTTGACTCAGCCCTCAGCCCACTTGGCCCTCGAACCATTCGACCATTCGGTCCACTACACTCGGACGCCTTTCACTCGGCCCGTCCGAGTGAAGCATTTGGACCAACTTTGAAATTCGGCCCTCGCCCCTACCGACTCGGTCCAACCCCACTCGGACAGGTTGGCATTCGGCCCGACTGAATTCATCACTTGGCCCTCGGCCCAACCGACTCGGCCCTAGGCCCACTCGGCCCTCGGACAACCACACTCGAACTGGTCGAATTTGGCATTCAAACCAGTTACATTCGGCCCTTTCTCATTCAGCTCTCGGCCCTCGGATAGGCCGAATCAGGCATTCGACCCCTGCAATTCGGACTTGTTGGGCCGAATTTTGATTTTTTTTCAAATTTTAACATGTAGACCCTGAAACTGAGCGAGAGACCATATAGAGCTGAAACCATATGATAGATCGATCACTAGGCTGAAATCTAAAGCAAGTAGTTCAAAATTTGGCTACGAACGGTCCTTTAAATCACGCATGGCATTTACCGTAACGGCCCTGTGGGCCGAGGGGAACTGCCCCCCCCCCCCCCCCCCAAGACCCCTGCAGAGGGGGCTCCCCCTCTGCACCTCCCCCAAGTAGGTTGGAGAGAAAACGCGCGTCGTGACAGATCCTCCAAATTAGACCCTAGTATAGTAATAGCTCTACACGAGCATGGATTCTCACTAGCAAAAGAGCAACCAAAACCCCATACCCAAACAGAGACCCTAGAACCTCAATGGGCCAATCTAGCCAACAATGGTAAAAATGCCACACTGCAAAAACATGTAGATGTTGCATTCGGACTACATCTAGTCAAAGCGAAAATCAACAACATTAAGCTACAATTGTGAGGATGACTAGATATGATAGTCCTGACGATAGATGCACCTTGAATAGCACTGCACAGACGATCCAAGACATTAGTGGAGAATCCACATCTGGTCGTGCAGTTGGGGACCCAAGGACATTTGTCAGAAGGCTTAAATTTATAAGCCACGACCTGAAAGATGAAGACATAGTACCACCTGCTTATCTCAGGGTCAAACTCACCGTGAAAAGAGAGCACACTATCAATGCTCTGATTGATGAAGGAGCAGATTTTAATATCTTGACCTATAAAGCATGGACCCTACTAGGCCCACCAGAGCTCACACCGACTAATGCAACTCTTAGCCCTTACGAGGGACACCTACAAGCACTCATAGGGAAGTGCAAAATCCTTGCGACACTTGAAACTGAAAGCTTGCCTATCCTATTTCATATTCCTCCAAATAGTGCTAATTGTGGGAAGAAAACCCTCCTTGGAAGACCCTTCAAAAGGGCGACCAAGTGTGAGGCCGACTATGTAGCACAGAGGATACACCTAACACTACCGGGTGTGAGGATAGTCACAACCTTTAGCAAGGGTGACCTCATCGAACCTCGAGAGAAAGGCAAGGAAGGTACTAACATAACAGTCAAGCCTGCTAACGAGAGCAAGGACTTGTTGGAAGAGTTGATACAAGCACAGGTCAAACAACGAGAACCAGTGAGTGAGGCAATGCCTGAAACAAGAAGGTCAGGAGACAATGCCAAGGACAGGCTTTGGACTTACAAATATCGTAGAAGACCCCAAAAGGAGCCCAAGCCTTATAGACGAAGGCATCGATGGAGGGTCATCAATACAACACCGCGATGGATATCCAAAGCATCGCTACGTGCTCAAGGGTATTACGCAAGTAACCGATAGATTTGGGTGCCAAAACCCCCTGCTAAACCCCCTCTGTCGACTAAAGACCAGATTGTATCAAGAGCAAAGAAGCATAGGAGAAGATCTAAACAAAAAACCGTCTCGAGTCAAAAACATTGGAGTGACCAAGCCCCTCGCAGTCGAAATCAAGAAACCAAATGGGACTAATTGGAGGGTAGATCCTCAGCCTAGCATGCTTGACAAGCAGATATCAAATGTAATCGTTGAGGATACGCAAAAGCCACTAGTGCCCAAGGAGCCTTTGATTCCCCAAGAGGATAACATGCATCACAGGCACAGCATTACTCATGGCAAGGTTAAATGCTCAACAAAGTAAATGGTAAAATCATCTAACAGCCACGAGCAAGTCTTTCAACCAGTGTCGGAGCCACTTGGGAGTCCCAAGTCTCCTACACCCTCTTTCCCTAAACGAACACAGGAAGCACAACAGCAATCATCAAGTGCAGCTGCTCAATCCAAATCTCTCTCTCCATCTAAGCTTCCAAATGTCCAAGAGGTGGGACATGACACCATCTGTAGCTCTCGGCCCAAGGATATGCTTGTGCAACCTAATGTGACTGGATCAACTCATGCTCAATCTACACAAGTGAATGCTCAAAGGGCAACAAAAGACAACCACTTCCAATCGCCCTAGGCACTTGACACTGCAATCTACTAACAGTAGCCAGTCTACTGAAATAGCTGCTACTACTTCCAGTCAGGGATCACAGCAGTCACAACCCCTGGCCGTGACAATGTCCCTTGCGAAACATGTCTTTAGTAGTTCACCTGTGGAGGAGGTGTCGTAACCAGCATCCTTGACAACTCTAGCACTTCCAAAGCGCCTAAAGCCTAGGTTGGAGGAGTTAAACAGAAGGGAATTGGCTAAAGAGCTAGACTCTCCAAAAAGAGAGGTAGTTATACCCTCACAACCTAGCAAGGCTATTCAACAGGCCACGGCTATGTCCCATAAGGACATACTAGAGAACGAGAATGCTAAGGCCCAACCAAGCACATCAACGGCTGACCTAGTTCAAGTTCCTGAGTCGTTAAGCTATGTACCTTTACTAACCAAGAAAAAGAGGAGAAAATAGCAAAAACAACGGCAGTTACAGGTAGTTGGGGACCCCAAGAACATTGAGATCAAGAGCGCTGGAGAGCTGAGGAATAAAGCATCGATTCCATCCACCAAGAAACCCATTGATCTCTCTCCTAATAGCGATGAAACCTTAGACACATTCGTGTGTCCTGAAAAATCAAAGCAACCATTACCATCAACGGTTGCTTGCAATATCAATCCACCGGCAACAGAACTAACATTGACCAATCAAGAGTAGATACAACACTATCACAACAAGGTGACAAATCTATACCAATCACATCTAAGGAGAACCATGACACAATAGCAGCAAAACCTCAGGAAAAATACACAAACCCTGAGAGCATAATCAATCCAAGCATTGACCAATCTTGCTCATCTAGGCCTGAGCCCCCAACTATGCTAAAGCCTAGGGAATTTCCTAGAACCTTGCATGAGATAGCGACCGAGCAAGCCCTCATTGGACATAGAAGTATCGCAGAATGCTTAATTGAGTTGGATGCTAAGCTCAAAGTGTTCGCACGTGTCTATGTCCTAGCAGACATGGGCGCATTTCCTAAGGAGCAGCTTGAAGAATACTTGCCATTTTTCCTATCCTAGGAAGAGCAAGAACATCTTGATGAGCACTATGACAAGCTCTTGCATGAACGCATGCGACTCACCTCTGACGAAGAAGCCAACGAACTATGCTTAATTGTAACATTCAATGATGTGCTCTGCCAACCAAATCTCTTAGAGATAGAGCAATTGAAGCGACTATCAGAGGATCGAAGTCAATTTGAAAAATGTTGGTTTGAAAATGGTGTTGCAATGGCCAAACTAGGAGCCCAAATTATGACAGTCTCAAAGGAGCGATTGGCCAAATGGTGGTCTCAAAGAGACCCAACCTATGTGGCACCAACTTCCTTTTGAGTGCTGATTGCCATTCGAGGTACGGGCTTGGCTGGAACTAGCCAAGAGAACTCTCTGGCTGATAAGGTTCTCACTGAGGAGGAGTTACATGTTGCCAGTAGACTCGGACAAGGCGCCATGCTACTCGATGTTGCAAAATATCTATCGTTATTGAGTAAGCTGCCACGAGTATTGGATGCGTGTGCCACACTCTAGTACAATCCGGAGTTCTACAATTGGTTTGTATCCTCGTGAAGCGACATGGATTCGTAAACATATACATAAATACATAATGAATTTTGTGATCCTGTATAGATAATATCAGCACACACAAGCAATGATAGTCAAGCGCAAGGAGAAGAGTTGGGTTCGACAGGCTGAACTCCTTAGGTCCTCCTCTCACCACACATTTAGAAGTCGTGTGACCATTCTCGCCTCCAAGAGGAGAGCATGCAACCCTCATTACCGCCATATGAAGCTCTAACCAACATCTCTTATGGTGTAGATGGGGCACCATCCCTTTCTATACACCTTTTCTCTTTTTCAGTCTATCCTTCCAGGAATGAGCGCCTTGCTGGATCCACTCCATGACAACCACTCTGTGCAACTTAACATAAGCCAAGATCTACTAATGGCTGGAGGCAAAACGAACATCAACAGGGGGTTGTCTCTCTACAACAAATGATGCATGCCTCACGTTACCCCTCCTCGTCATATGCGCTAGATAACCCACTGTATAATCCCTTCTATGCGAATAGTTTTATCTTGCCTCAGGGCCTAATCCTTGGTTTGCAATTTGCAAGTCCCCCCATGGTAGCCAACATGAAGCACCCAGTGCAGCTAGCTTGCAAGGACGTTATCCGCCGTCGGAGAGAACATGTAACACAAGCTCCTCTGCCGAAACGCTACATACCTACCCTTAAAAGGTATGCAAAGAAACAAGGCCCCAAGCGACACCACCCCGGACATAGGCCAAAAAATCCCTAGGCTAGGGGAGAAGAAGCTCAAGGGAGCACACGGGGCATGGCAACACCAATTGTGTAGGCCCCCACCAAACGCTCGAGCACCAGGTGCTCAAAAGAGGAGAGGGCAGCTCGAGACAAAAGCAAGAATTTGATGCATTGTTCAAAAGCATTCTGGAAACAGTTGCGGCCAGAGACTACACCACTCAGGTCCCGGCCAACATCTTCCCCGCCTAGCCTCATAGGAGCCCCTCACCAGAGTAGAGCCTCAGCCGCCCGACCACCCGGACTCGCCCGCCTCGTACAAATAGAGTAGCCCCATGTTGTATAAAAGGCTTATCAAATTCTACCTGGCCATGACTTTTTGTCTCTAAATGGTTAAGTGCTAACAGGTTTCCCAATTGTACAAACTTTTCATATCTGCGTTTAATATATTTCACGACTTTAGCAAAAGAAAAAGATAATCAAGCACAGGTAATAAGTATCTAAGTCAACACCATGGAATTCAGATAAGTGATGTCTCCTTGCGTTGCACTGGTTTATTGTAGTTGCGGCATGTACCGTACATGTACTCTCATGAAGTGACAAGTGGATGCAGGATGACGCAGGTCTTTGTGCAAAAGTATTCAATTATTGACCCAAGACACCGCAAGACCACAAGCCCACAAAGAGCTGCAACAAAGCCACGTTGCCGAAAGTGAAAATCACCCTTGTCGATCACCCACATCGCATGGCCCAAAGCATAATCATAACTACTTTCTCTTTCTCGGTTACACTCTACACCGGGCACTCACAACAGCTCTTACCTCAATTGTACCAACATCGCACGTTCCAAAGAGGGTTGCAAAATCTCAAGTGTATCTCCCCATCTCAACAACTGCTTCTCCAACGAGGCTGACACACTCATCACTATAATATCCATTTTCTGAGCCTTCGAAGCTTGACATTTCCCAACCCATTGAAAGGCTAATAGCCTCAACATATTGCAATGGTTGTACTCAAGCAAGTCCAAAAAAAAAAAAGAGAAAGAAATAAAGAAAGAAATAAAGAAAAAAAAGAATAAGAAAACAAAAAGAAAACGAAAAAATGAAAAAAGAAAAGAAAAGAAAAGAACGACAAGATACGAAGCACCCATGATCACAGCACAGCACCTAGGGATCCTCAAATTAGGTACATCCAGCGACCTTGGTCGGCTGGCTTCATCCCTAGTCCCCTAGCCCTTTAACACCACCCACAATTGTTCAAGGCACATCAAGGGCAAAACATACCTAGGGAGCTTGTCTCGCCTATGGGTAGACCTATCACCCTGACCCATTCACACAATTCCCTCTTGCACTCTGCCTTAATACCATTGCAATCAACAGTGGTAAGCACCACACGAATGGCCATGAAAAGTACATTGTCCTCATCACGCAGGTCCAATAGCTACTGAAAGTGCGGGGCCCCTATGTTCAATTATGTTACGTTGTGCAGTTACAACGCAAAGAATGTCTCATACACCTTCACGTGTACTTCTTCTCAACAATATGGACAACTTTGCTTCACCCACACGTTGTTACGAGAAACCAGCCCGCGGTCTTCTAACTACGTAATATCTAAGTATGCACAAGCACTCACATAATATATGCACCAAAATATATACACATTTTGGGTCCTCAAGTGTAGGACAATACTCTCAGCTTGCTTAGAGTTCGACATGTCTCCCAAACTAATTGAACTACGTCTTGTGCACGATAAAGAAGACTAGCACTACCCCTAGGGAGATGACACCTATGAGAGGGTTTCAATTGCAAGTATTGAAGACTCCAACGAAAGTGTCGTTCGCTCTTCATCGATACTCAACTCTGAATTCTTATCCTTTATCATCCTACAAGCCCACCAAGAATCGTCATGTGCAGAATCCCCAACAAACCAATACTTGTGCTGGTCATCAGTGCAATCCCCAACTAAAAACAACCCTAACACCAACTCCAACAACCCTACCACCAGCCACCTAGGCTACCAACGTGCCCCCAACGACCTTCCTCCACAGCAACCATAGATGTCCCTTCCACCCATGTCTTCAATGCATGCCAAAGCCTGCTACCTACGACGATGAGTACCATGGGACTGGTACTCGTCTAGGAGGGGGGTAATGTTAACTGTCAGACAAACAAAGGCCAAGGCAAAGTGAAACGGAAGACGAAGGTGCGCCAAGAAAAATCTGGAAACACAAGAACCGTAGAAAAGTCCTAAATAAAGAAAAAATGCGCACAAGGAAAAGCGCAAGTCAATACTTTTGTAAAAGAGCGCAAGCACATCATGATTTAATTTAAGGAGTGCCGGGCTCTCACTTATGCAATTTGTAAATGTAGACGGCCGGTGGAAAGGAAGCTAGGAAGATAGAAGGACAATGGGAAAAATGGCCTAGGCCACAGCCGGCCATGTTAAAAAGGGGATAAGGGGATGACTGCCCAAAAGGGATTTAGGGTTTTGTATATAAAGTTGAAAAGTGAATGAGAAGCTCATTCTTGTGTGTGGCCAAAAGTGGCTCTCTTCTTCTTCTTCTTCTTCTTACTTGCTTGAGCTTGTGCTTGAGAGAGGGAGTGTAAGAGTGTGAGGGAGTGAGTGTGTGAGGATGAGGGACCGGGGAGGAGAAGCTGGAGGAGAAGCTCTCCAGCTTCTCCTCTCTTCTCCTCTTCTCTTCTCTTCTCTTGTCTTGCTCGCGGCAATGGAGCTTGGATCGTGAAGCTTGAGAATGGAGTTTTCTTGAAGCTTGCACTTGGATCGTGGAGCTACCGGAGTGCGCAGGAGAGGAGGTAACTCGATCGGCATGGAGATAAGCTCACTACACTCATGGTTAGGTAGTGTGTCGGCTATGTGAGAGGTAGCCATTAGTGCTCGGCTTGGAACGCTTGGAACAATAAGCGGTCCGTGGGTCTTGGCGGTTGAGCGAAAGCTCCCACAGAAATCAATGCAAAAGAGGGGTAATCATTGATATAGAACAAACTGCAATTGCTACAGAATAACTCCAACCAACATTGAGTGAATATGCAATTGGCACTGAGAATTGTCAAAGGATCAGTGTATTAGACTAAGATACATCCCATGGACATAACCATCATGCATAGAAGAGACCAACCAAAGGCATAGTGAACTAAGCAATATAATGGAAGCTTAGTACTACATAACCAACCAAGATGCATACATCACTAATAACATCATAACAAATATAAATGACGGCCCAAGAGGAATGTCAGATCAACCCACTAAGCATCAATTATGTACATAAAGCATGACAAGAGTATGTACATGTCACCAAGTCCCATGGTCTCATTGTAAGACCCTCAAGCTCAATTTGCATAACCAAATGCTCAATGTAACATCCAAGTGTCAAGTAGTGGCTTTCACTTGAACAAAAGTCAAACGCCAGATGAGTAAACAAAGGTTAGAACATCATGTGGAAGGCATCCATACATCCAAGATCCAAGTAGCATATATCCAGGAGGTTAAAACATCATGTGAAAGGCATCCATACTTCCAAGATCCAAGTAGCATATATCCAGGAGCATCCAACCCAAGTAACTTGCAAAGCTCTTACTAGAGTATCAAATAGCTATACATAACTGTAATATCTCCGCACAATAAAAGTTAGTTGGTTGGTTCGAAAATTAGTTAGTCAATTAATAAGTTAGTATGATTACTAACTAAAGACTAACTAAGGTAAAAACTAACCCACATTAATTACTAATAATTTTTATTTAATTAAAAATATTTTATTTAGAAAAATCAAGAGTCGTAAATTAGATATTTTTCTTAGATTGGCAAGGACCGTAGCCACCCTTCACGTAAATTACAACGTGAACGAGACATATGGATTATATTAATCACTAGGTTAATAGTATCAAATAGCTATACATAACTGTAATATCTCCGCACAATAAAAGTTAGTTGGTTGGTTCGAAAATTAGTTAGTCAATTAATAAGTTAGTATGATTACTAACTAAAGACTAAGTAAGGTAAAAACTAACCCACATTAATTACTAATAGTTTTTATTTAATTAAAATATTTTATTTAGAAAAATCAAGAGTCGTAAATTAGATATTTTTCTTAGATTGGCAAGGACCATAGCCACCCTTCACGTAAATTACAACGTGAACGAGACATATGGGTTATATTAATCACTAGGTTAATGTGTATAGTTTGGAGCGTCCAAAAATATTAGATTTTGGGAAAAATTAGTATATTTTAGATATTATCCTAAAAAAAGATATGGAGATTTTTAGAACTGGATGTCATTTAAAAGAAAAGACAAAATTTCTCATGCATGGGCGGGAGACAAAGATTAACTTGAAGATAAGTTAAGGAACTTGTTTGAACTTGTTTGTCAATAGATTGCTTTGCTCTGTTTTCGTGTCTGTGCTATAAGTTATGCGAACGAACCCTGTTCCCTTAAAGGCTTAATTAATGAAGCTGACTTTAAGTGTCACACATAAATGTGGTAAGACCTAATTAGAAAACTAAAGCTATTAAGGAAAGCGGGTGGGCGGAACCCCCAACGGGTCCGTCCTACGACAGGGTGGTCCCAGAAAGCTGGGAGGCTTCTCACAAGTTTTTAACGTTATTCGACCTTTAGGGGACATAGATTAGAACCCGATTCATGCCGTTTTAGGGGACCAGAATGGGACTATGTCCTATGGGCAGAGAGGTTGAGCAGTGCATCCCTCTCATTTCCCATTCTCTTTGAACCAAGTGCGGCATGGGTCTGCTTCGGATTGGGTATCTCTGCGTAAAGTAGGATGTCCAAAACCCGACGCTAGAATGCTAACAGGAGACCCTGATAACTAGGAACTCGAATTTCAGGTCGATCCTAGTGGGTTCAATCATGAACATTCCGTTGCAAGGCGGATTCGAGAAACCCTAGGTGATAAAACTCAGAACATTCCCTGGGAGTGCCAGACAACGACACTTAGATTCGTTTCTCGATAGACCGCTAAAAGAGTGCATGGAAAGCCGACGGGCGGACACCTCACAATAACAACAAATGACAACCAATGTCAAGATGCAACCAATGTCAAGAGTATCAAATCGCTATGCATAACAATAAATGACAACCAATATCAAGATGCAAAGCTCCAATCTCAACTCAAAAGCAATCTGAGAGTATAACCAAGTATGTTACATAAACCACAAGCATCGATACATTACCCCGAATATTCGGTAAGCACTTGAAAGCAATAGGCATATGCTTTTGCTGATTAAAAAAAGCATTCAAGCATGCTTATTGTAGCAATAGAAAACCTCTATAAAAATGAGCAAAAGAGTGCTCAAATCAATCCCATAGCATTCCAATACATTGGCATAAATGACCTCCAAACAATGAGTAAAGTGTTGTCTTGAACTGTACGACAACAAATGGTCATAAACTATTAACCAATTGATTACCTCGATAGCTTCAAATGATGCCTAACTTAGTCCTAGAGTGTTAAATACAATGCCAAGTGAATGCAAGTGCCCAATGACCACACAGGAGTTGGGGTAACTAAGCAGAGCAAGGATGCAAGCCTACGAATTGGCGCAAGTCATGTTAATCTGTTGTTGGTCCTATTGGTGTTAATGAGTGCTACTTAGCACTTACTCAAGCTCGGGCAATGATCTTGAAGGTCAAAAACAAGCCTCAAGTGGAGGGAGCAACTAGAAAAGAAACAAGAGCAAGATTCATACCTCGGAAAGAAGTGGATTGAACTACCATGGAACCTTCAAGTGGAGGGAGCAACTAAAAAAGAAGCAAGAGCAAGATTCATATCTCGAGAACCTTCAAGTGGAGGGAGCAACTAAAAAAGAAGCAAGAGCAAGATTCATATCTCGAGAAGAAGTGGATTAAACTACCATGGGACCTTCAAGCTAAAACTTTTCTTGGACTAAAGTAAAAGCCCTAAAGTGGAAGCATGGAGCAAAAGCAAGAGCTGTAGTGGAAGGAGCAAAAGCAAGAAAGAGAGGCACACACAAGAAATAGGGACTCCAACAGTTACAATGTGTGACCGACCTTCCCTTTATTCAAATGTCACTGAAACAATAAAGCGACAATGATGGGCATCCGCAACCTACAGTGTACATGTGTGTGTGTGTGTGTGGGACCTTCAAGCTAAAACTTTTCTTGGACTAAAGTAAAAGCCCTAAAGTGGAAGCATGGAGCAAAAGCAAGAGCTATAGTGGAAGGAGCAAAAGCAAGAGAGAGAGGCACACACAAGAAATAGGAACTCCAACAGTTACAATGTGTGACCGACCTTCCCTTTATTCAAATGTCACTGAAACAATAAAGCGACAATGATGGGCATCCGCAACCTACAGTGTACGTACGTGTGTGTGTGTGTGTGTGTGTGTACGAGTATTGTCAATAGAACTAATACACGAGCAACTAGGCACATGCACCTTTACCCCCAACACCCATCTTTATACAAGAACATGCATCCAAGAAATCTCCACCAATAGTTTAATGCCATTTGGATCATATAGTTCAAGCATCTTTGGGATTTATTGCTTCCTATCCCATAGAATATACACCTTGTCAACTAGAAGTAGTCCATTGGGGCTAGGACATATAGTGACTTAGCCTAGAGCTTCAACCAGAACCATAAGTTCACTATCAAACTTATTTTTAAATCCACCAATATAATTATAACTAATAGAATTATATTCAACGTTTGATACAAAATTATGGCAAAAATTCCAAAGGTTGCTCTCAAAAGCAAAGAAGATAAATAAATGTAAGTGTTTTCCACAACTCTAACGATATACCAAAATGGCATGCAACTTCAAAGGCCAAACAAGATTCTTTACGTTTTCCACAACTCTAATGATATACCAAAATGGCATGCAACTTCAAAGGCCAAACAAGATTCTTTACACTCAAAAGGTTATTGTTCTACCTTTAAAGCTAGGGTACAAAATTATGGCAAAAATTCCAAAGGCAAAGAAGATTAATAAATGTAATTGTTTTCCACAACTCTAATGATATACCAAAATGGCATGCAACTTCAAAGGCCAAACAAGATTCTTTACACTCAAAAGGTTATTGTTCTACCTTTAAAGCTAGGGTACATAATTGACCTACAACTTCGATGAGCAAGCGAGGCAAAGGCGATGAGCAAGCGAGGCAAAGGCAGACAGGCAAACCATTTGACCTACTATATCCAATTAACAAGGGAGGAATAGGACACCGCTTCCCAAAGTAGAAAATTTGGAGTCGCTTTTCAAGGATCGAAATTTTGCTTTCGCATTAAAACATTCAGGTTATGTATTAATATTACAGTGTGTATTAAAAAAGAAGTCTAGTAAAATGGCTGTTAAAGCTATTCATATTATTAATATTACAGCGGGTATTAAAAAGAAGTTCAGTAAAAATGGCTGTTAAGGCTATTAATATTACAGTGGTATGTACAAAGCAAAAGCTCTCTCGATTTATACAGGTCAAAAGATTCGCTTCTCTTTCTTTCGTAATGGATGCATGCCATCCAACCTTAAGGCCCTTAAGATCCTAGCAACTAACGCCCAGCAAGTAAGGAGGCACTACTCGTGCACGCACAGATCCTTCCCAATGAGAGCTTGGGATCCCACAACTTTTTACACGGACCTTCTCCTATACTTGATTAGCCAATCAATGAGAACGTGAATCCACTGAGAACTTCATACCATCGGAGCACTGTAGTCCCGTTACTGACAATTCAGTGAGCTCTCGTTGCACCAGCCTCGCCTAATTCACGGTTCCCAGAGGCACCCGACTATTATCCTTCAGGAGGGAGGAGTCAGCAAATATGGGTATCTTTGACTCCTTGACAACCATGCCTCCTCTCTGGCCAGCAGCTGTTTTCTCCGGCGACGGGTGATGCACATCTCTGAATTGCTGCACAAGGTCCTCAATGCCTGGAGCTCTTAATGCTTCGATGGCTGCTTTGCTGGCCACGTCCAAGGCCCTCTTCACAGGGGTCACCTTTGTTGGCTTATCCTCCTAAAAATTGGTGACTCACATCACATCAGAAATGCATTTGTAAAACATTAACCAAAAGGACAGCAGCAGCATTCTAAGCAACCCAGATTCTGAATTCCATACCGTGTATTCTTCCTTGAAACAATGATCCGCAAGGCTGTGAATATCATCAGTGCCAGAGCCGTGGCAAACTTGAAGATCTGTAAGAGCCTGTGCTTGGGATGCCATGGTAGACAACATTGTTGCAGCAGAGTCATTATCAGTCTTGACAGACTCTGCAGACAAAAACAGTCAGATACTTAATAGGAAGGTTCGAAAGCGCCCCCCAACATAGCATAGCTTTAAAAAACCAACAAGAGATCAAACAAAGAGTCTCACGATCAATCATCTCTGTGACTGCATTGTTCCCGATCTGGACATCAGACTCAACTGAGCCATTCAACTCTTCAAGATTTGAGAGCAGGAGGCCATTTCCATAGACACCTTCCCTGCGGAGGCAAGAGGCAGGCCAACAGATATCTTATTTGAGACCTTAAGCTGTTCTAACAAAAATTCTGAAAATGGGATAATTCAATTCAGAGGAAATTCTCTTCATAGGAAAACAATTCCGTACTTGACAATCAGATCCACCGCCAGTAAATTGTTCTTCTCAAAATGTTGAATTGACTCCTGTGTCTGCCTCCATGCGTCTCTAGCTCTAATTGAAGTCTTTGTGCTGTTACAAACATGCAGTATTTCAAAACCAAAGTGCCTGATTTTGATGACTAAGATGGAGTAACCAAAGACTTTCTAGCAACCAAGTTGTCTGTTTCAACTAAAATCCAAGACACCATAGACTCCCAGTAGACATTACCAGTGCTCCAAAACGTCTTCCAAACAACCACTCTGTGTGACCAGGTCTGTGGACGATAAAGAAAAGTCTTTTTCTGCTTCTGTCATGTATGCTTGCCATTGATTCTGTGACTCTGATGAGGTCTCTTTGATTTTGGTCAAATCTTTTGCCAGATGACCCGAATCCTTTATTGAAGCTTCGCGCAAGAGACTTATTTTCGAGTTAACCTGTGTGACATGTGACTTCAGAATCACAAAAAGCTAAAGTGGTGAGAATAAAGTAGAATGCTTGTTTTCAAAACTTACAATCTCTGACTTCCTAGCAGTCACAGTGGATACCATTTCTGCTATCTTTTCAATCAACAGTCGCTCTTCTCTGTGAGAAAGCTCCTACATTACAAATTGAAACATATTAGTCCTGCATTTTGCATTCACTTGAAATGTGTTTAATAAAAAAGGGCTTTAATGTGGTGACAATTTTTGTTATTTTCACCTCGTATGTCTTTTCAAGCTCAGTGAGGGTCTGCTGCAGATCTTTGTGGCTGCCAGCTACGTACACTTGCAAATCATTAGCACTTCTCTCTTGAAATTCATAGAAAGCAACAACCTTCTTTGACATTTCTCTGGCTGCATCTATGTTTTGCTGGGCTTTCTGTGTAAGAAAAAGGAAAGAAATACAGGAATTCTAGCACATTCAGAAGAAAATGTGGATCACAATAACAAAAGCAAAAGATCTCAGTGGCAACCTCCTGTCGTTGACAGATAAAGGAAGCTATGTTCTCCTGTTGTTTGACAAAAGCTTGTTGAAGGTCCTGAAGAACTGCTTCAGCTTCGGAGACCGACTTCAGAATAAGCTGGTTGTGACCAGACACCAGTATCAAAGTAAGAGAGCAAAAAAGACACTTGAACCTGCTGTAATACCAGACCCTTTCATCATGACACTGACCTCTTCCAAAGCAATACTGTGGGCAGAAACGGTTGAGTTTAGTTTCTCAAAAGTAGATGTGGAATCTTTCTCATGAGAGTGTACCAAGTCATGAATTTGTTTCAATCCCGAGTGGAACATTTCTTTCAAACTTGAGACTTTCTCTCTCAAAATATCCGTCACCTAATGCATATATGATCCAGAAGTTGGAGCTCAAAATAACTGTGCAGCAAAGACCAGTGCCTTTTGGAATGGAGAACAATGTCTTGTGCATGCAGGTTACATTACCTCATCCTTGTTAGCCCGGAATATTCCAATATGCTCCTGCATACTTTGGAGATGCAGTTGCTGATGTTTTATAGACTCTGTGACACACACATGCAGTGCCTTCAATTGCTGACCAAGATCCTCATGAAAAGTCTGCACAGTGTGCTGATTTTCGGTTTCAACTTTGTCTTTTCGTTCTGCAAAAGGACACAGCATCAGGTCTAAATGCAATGTACATTCATTGGCATAGACTACCAGGATTGGTTACTTAAGTTTGAGGAATATACCAATCTTCATATGGAGCCCTGATATGTCATTTACACAGCTCTCCAACTGTGATTGAAGCATTCCTGCTTGCTCAACCAACGCATTCTCTGCATAACAGATGAAATATTATGAGGCCAACTTTCATGGCAAAGGTAGAGCTCAGCTGGTCCAGAACACAAAGCAGTTACCTGACTGCTGGTATTTTGCAATAATAAATTCTTTTTCTTTTACTATATACTGAGCTTGCTTAATTTTTTCTTTGGCATCTATCAGAGATTCTTGCGTTTGCTGGAGCTTTCTCTGTGTTCAAAAAGCAGCTTTCAGCAATTCCTCAAAATAGAACAATATTTAAGGATGGAAATAAAAAGTATCATTACCAGATAACAGTACCTGACTGGTCTCTAGTTTGGCACTAAGATCACCAAATTGGCGACGCTCTGAGTCAAGTGCTTCTTGCAGGTCATCAAGTTTCTGCACTCACATAAAGAAGGCCAGTTCAGCAGTGGTTACAGTATCAAGCATAAACCTGTTATACATAGAGATTCAACTTACCTTGTTTTTCACTTCAATCTCACATTCCATTTGCTCGATTCTCTCTGACATTGCCTGAATTAGTGCAAAATTTGACCACAGTTAATTCAAGCAATGGACCCCATTGTAGCTCATTATGAACAGGCTCTGACATATAGTTGCATGCAGAGATTAATTACAAGGGGACTAGCACTCAACACAACTTAAATAGTACATATACAAGCTTAAATTCATCTACCACTTCAAGAATTCGCTAGAAGATCTTCAAATTCCAACTCATTACAAACGGGCATTGACATAGCTTCATAAAATTGGGCAAGAACACCTAGCACACCAAGCTCACCTCCTTCCAATGCCTGGACACTCACGGTCAGAGACTCTGTTTATATGGACTTAGATTCAAGAGGCTACCTTTTTCTCTGCTTCTTCCTGCAGAAACCGTTCCCTTGGAAGATACACCCCATTTTTTTCACGGGCGGCATAGACCTCTGTCCAAAGCTGAAACTTTTAGTAAATCATCGAAGGCAAAGTAACACTCACATGGAATGGCTCAATGTTTACCTCCTTTTAGCTTTTCGATCTCCGTATAGAGGTCCTTAATAAGTGCGGACTTCATCATTTTCTGATTAACCTAGAACAGGAAAGAACAGCCATTGATCAAAAAGATTAAGATTAAAACAGTGCAAACAAAAGACAAAGCCTGACACAATATTAAAATGCATGGTTGTAAACACCTCTGGCTTGTTCTTGATATTCTTAGCCCGATGGGCATAATCAAGTGTACTCAACGTCTCTTCTAAACAGTGAACAGAGGGAGAGACTGTTGCAATGATGCATGTCTTAGTCCTGCCTCCCAGTGAATCTCGAAGGAGTCTCGTAAGTTTGCTATCCCTGTGTATAACCAATGCTCAGGCTAAATGCAGCAGCATACACAATACATACAATCAAAATCAACAAGATGTACAAATGCTAGTGACCTGTATGGAATATGACCTAAATGCTCAACTAGAGCAGTGATAACACGACCAAGGGTCAGCAGGCTTTTGTTTATTTCTCCTGCTTCTCTTGCTCTGCCCTGCAGAAAAAGATGCACTAATTTCTTGAGCCCCATAATCACAGAGCTTTTTGTTAAGCATACCATAGTAACCAATACATAAGACAACTGCCTTATCGGTCCTGGAGCATGACATACATCTCTAGCTCCTGATCGTGAAATGTTTTCCGAGCCAGCCAGGTCTACCAAGTTGAGCTTGCCACACTTGATGAGCTCTTCACCATCAAGGGTGGCCTCCTTGATGTGGATTGTGATTGAAAAAATTGAATGTGATCGACTGCAACCCAATCAGCAGTTAGAGACCATAAAACCTGGCACTTCAAACCAACCACCCTACTAGTACTAGAAAATCCACAACAATAGCATCTCCATTTGTGTCCATTACCTGCTTTGCTTGTTCAACAAAGTTTCAGCAGTTCGACGTTTGGCAGATCCACGCTCCAGAAGGTTGTATATCTCACTGGCACTGTAAACAACCTCTTCTTCAAGCCCACGCACTAATACTCCACCCTTCCCATCCTCCATCAAAGCAAGTGGTTTCTTCTGCCTATCCTCCAGAGATCTAGCAATGTCCTCTGGAGCTAGCAAGTCTGTGATCTCCTCATTGTAGAGCTCAAGAAATGTGACTTTCATACTATACTCTGCATTTTGTGCTTCTAGGGTGTCCACGATCTGCTGGACAGCTCGTGGGATAACCCCAGCATCTGCAGGCATTTCTCCATTCTACAATGTACAGAATAGACAGTGAATATTCTAGGGAAGTAATTTCTTTTCTTTAACAGCTGAAAAACCCAGATATGAAGCACAACTTGACATTGGCATACCTTAGTTTTTCTACCACTGCCTTCCATGGTATAGGTCTTTCCTGTTCCTGTCTGACCATAGGCGAAGATAGTGCAATTGAACCCTTCAAGTACCTCATTGACAATAGGTACGATGGCCTGCTCATAAAGATCTTTCTGCTGCGCTTGAGGACCAAAGACCTGATGGAGCAAAAACATTAACATCACTGGATTATAGACTTTTCTCCCTCTCTAGAGTGATGAGAGTATGTTTCAAGACTGCAGCCTCGGAAATTGGCTATGATGAAGGCTTATCCAGAAACACTAACATCACTGGATTGTGTTCCAAGACAGCAGCCTCAGAAACTCGGCTATGGTGAAGGCTTACCTTGTCGAAAGTGAACGTGCGATCGATCTGCTTGGCAGCAATGTTCAGATTGACGGAGACCTCTCGCCGTTGATCGTAACAAGATATGACTTGTGGAGCGTTCGAGCGAAGCTCATCGTCGTTGAAAGGCCTAAGTAAGGTTACCCAGCAGCAAAACACGATAAAGAGAGGTTAAAGAGAAATTCACACAGGAAATGAAATTTGTGCAACAGACGGGAAGAAGGAGGCTTACCTGCAGCGAAGCAGAACCTGCACATTGACGCCTTTGTCTTTCTCCTTGACGTCTAGGGATCGAGGTCCCATGGCGGACGCGGGGCTGGTGGGGAAGAGGGGGGTTGGGGGGGCCATGGTGCGGGGAGGGGGAGGAAGGAAGAGCTAGGGCATGCAGAGGGGCGAAGGGGGGATGGCTGGTTATGGCAATGGCGTGCGTGCCCTAGCAAGCCGATGCTCAGACAGAAGAGAGACAAGGGGAAAGGAGCCTTTCTCTCTCTCGACCAAAGAATGGGAACCATAAACAAGCGCTCCCTCCTTTTGCCTTTGAGTTCTCTCAAAATCGGACCGTTTGAAAAGAGAGAGAGAGAGAGAGAGAGAGAGGCCTCTTTTGAAAACCTCCCTTAATTAGGGGTTATATAATGTGAAATGTTAAAGAATTATGTGAATCATAACATTGCTTGACGATTTATTCATTCCAAATAATAAAATAAAATACTCCTCCACACTCCCCACACGGCAAATAGTGTAGATATCACCATGCACGCATATTGTTGCAGGACCTAGGGGTCAAGGAAGATAGTGATTAAGCATTGGCCCTCCCAAAGCATTGTGTTACACAATTGGAGTGTGTTTCCCATGCTAGGCCAAACTTCACACAATAAAAGTGATGTTGGTCAAACATACTCCCACATACAAGCATCGTGTTTTTTTAGTGCGGCCAACATATTGAAAGACACTTTATACGCTAGAATTTACATGTCATGAAGATTATGCACCTATGCAGTGGAGTTTCAAAGTAAATTTATTATTAAGGTATAACATGTATTTACTATATGAATACTATGTTTTATTAATATATATACCGAAATGTTTGGTGGTGCCAAATGGCACATACTTAGCCCAAACCACCCCCCCCCCCCCCCCAAAAAGGCATTTCTTCTTCTTATTCATCACATCTGTCTTACTACTATATTATTTTGGTTGTGGGTTTGGGAATGCCCAAACTTCTAAAGGACTTCCCGAACCTGCCTCCTTTTCCAAACCTCCATTTTTTTAATTAAAACCCCTTCCCCTCTCTCTCATGTGTAATCTCTCCTTTTCTCCTCCCCCTTCCCTTTTTAATTAAATTCCTCTCTCTCTCTCTCTCTCTCTCTCTCTCTCTCTCTCAATCGAACTTTCTTTTTTATTTAAAGTTTTTTGACATAGTTTTTCACACAATTTGAGAGGGAAATAGAAGAAGAAGAAGAAGATCAAACTTTCTTTTTACTTTAAAGTTTTTTGGACAGTTTTTCATACACTTTGAGAGGGAAATAGAAGAAGAAGAAGAGGGAAAAGAGAGAGAGATAGAGAGAAAGAAAAGAAGAAGAGGAAAGAGGAAGAAGGGGGAGAGAAAGCGGAAGATAAGAAATATAGAGAGAGAAAAGAGAGCAAGAGAAAAAACTTGATAGAGAAAGAGAGAGGAACAGAAAAATGAGGAAAGAGAGACAAAAAACAAAAAACCAAAAGAAAAATATGGAGAGAGAATAAAGAAAGAATAGAAGAGAGAGAAGGAACATAGAGAGGGGAGGGAGAGAGAGAGAGAAAGAGGGGAAATGGGGAGAGAAGAAAAGGAGAGATAGAGAGAGAAGAAGAAAAAAGGAAAAAAGAGGGGAGAGAGAGAGAGACCGAGAAGGAAAAGAGAGGAAAGAGAGAAGAAAAAGAAGGAGGAGGAGAAAAGGAGAGAGAGAGGAGGAAAAAGAGGAAAGAGAATACTTTTTTTAATTAAACCTCTTTTTATATAGTTTTTGACTTAGAGAGAGAGACAGAGAGGAAATAGGGGGAGAGAAAGGGAAAGAGAGGAAAGAGAAAAATAGAGAAAGAAGATAAAATATATATAGAGAGAGAGAGACAAGAGAACGAGAGAAAAAAACTTGAAAGAGAAAGAGAGAGGAAAAGAAAAATGAGGAGAGAGAGTGTGTGTGTGAGTAATAGAGAACAAAAAAGCAAGAAAGATACGGAGAGAATAAAATAAAGAAGAGGAGAGAGGGGAAATAGAGAGAGAATTATAGAAAGAGGAAATAAAAGTTAAAAGAGAGAAGAAAAAAGAAAAAAAGAGGAAAGAGAGAGAGAGAGAGAGAAAGAAGAAGAAAGAGGAAAGGAAGGAGGGAGGAAAAGAAAAAAGAGAATAGTCTTTTTTAGATTAAACTTTTTTTGACATAGAGAGAGATAGAGAGAGAGAGAGAAAGAGAGGAAAGATATAATTTGAGAGAGAGAGAGAGGAAATAAGAAAGAGAGGGGAGATGAGAGGAAAAAAACTTGAAAGAGAGGGAAAAAAAGAGAAGAGAGAGAGAACAAAAAACCGAGAGAAAGATATAAAGAGAGTAAAAAAGAAAGAAGATGAGAGGGAGAGAGAGAGAGAGAGGAAGAATAGAGAAAGAGAATTATAGAGAGAGAAAATATAAAATTTAAGAGAGAGAAATGAGAAAAAGGGAAAACCAAGAGAGAGGGAAAGAGAAAAGAGAGGGGGAGAAAAAAAGGAGAGAGAAAGGAATAAGAAGAAGAGAGATTTTGAACACAGAGAGAGAATTATAGAAAGAGGAAATATAAAATTTAAAAGAAAGAGAGAAAAGAAAAAAATTTGAAGAGAGAGAGAAGAAAAAAACAAGAGAGGGAGAGAGAAGGGGAAGAGAGAGAAGAAAAGCAAGGAGAGAGGGGGGAAACAAGAAAATGGAGAGAGAGAGAGAGAGAGAGAAGAAGAATAAGAAGAAGAAGAAAGAGAAAAATAGGGAGAGAGATGGAAAAAAAGAGGAAAGAGAAAAGTTTTTTTAAATTTAAACATTTTTTTGTTGTAGGTTCGAAAAGGCCTAAACTTTCAGAAGGGGTTCCCAAACCTACCTCTTTTTCCAAGCCTCTATTTTTTAAAGTAAAGCCCCTTCCCCTCTCTCTCATGTGTTATCTCTCATTTTCTCTTCCCCCTCCCCTTTTTAATTAAATTCCTCCCTCCTCCCCTCTCGCTCATGTGTAGGGCCTAGGCTCTCTCTCTCTCTCTCTCTCTCTCTCTCTCTCTCTCTCTCTCTCTCTCTCTCTCTCTCTCTCTCTCTCTCTCTCTCTCTCTCTCTCTCTCTCTCTCAATTAAATTAAACTTCTTTTTAAATCAAAAGTCTCTCTCTCTTTCTCTTTCTCCTCTTTCTCTTTTTCTCTCTCTGATTAAATCAAACTTTCTTTTTAATTTAAAGTTTTTTGGACATAGTTTTTCATATGCTTTGAGAGAGAAATAGAAGAAGAGAGAGAATTATAGAGAAGACTGATAAATTTTAAGAGAGAGAGAGAGAAGAATAATAAGAAGAAGAAATAGGGAAAGAGGGAAAGAGGGGGAGAAAGAGTAAATATATAATTTGAGAGAGAGAGGAAATAGGGGGAGAGAAAGGGAAAGAGAGGAAAGAGAAAAATAGAGACAAAAAATAATAGAGGGAGAAAAGAGAGCGAGAAAAAAACCTGAAAGAGAAAGAGAGCGAGAAAAAAACCTGAAAGAGAAAGAGAGCGAAAAAGAAAAATGAGGGGAGAGAGACATATAACCAAAAAACTAAGAGAAAGAAATAGAGAGAGAATTATACGGAGAGGAAAAGAGAGAAGAGATAGGGGAGAGAGAGAGAGAAAGAGAGAGAGAGAGAGAGAAAGGAGAAGAAGAGAGAGAGAAAGAGAGAGAGAGAGAGAATTATAGAGAGAGCAAGAGCAAGAGCAAAAAGAAAAAAAATTAAAGAGAGAATGAGAGAGAGAAAAGAAGAAGAAAACATGAAAAAAGGGGAGAAAGAGAAGAAGAATGAGAAAAAGAGAGAGGGGGGAAGAGAAAAGAGAATAGCCTTTTTTAAATTAAACCTTTTTTTATATAGTTTTTGACTTTGAGAGAGAGACATAGAGGAAATAGGAGGAGAGAAAGGGGAAGAGAGGAAAGAGAAAAATAGAGAGATAAGATAAAATATATATAGAGAAAAGAGAGCAAGAGAAAGAAAACTTGAAAGTGAAAGAGAGAGGAAAAGAAAAATGAGGAGAGAGTGTGTGATAGAGGACAAAAAACTGAGAGATACAGAGAGAGAAGAAAAGAAAGAAGAGGAGAGAGAGGGAAAATAGAGAGAATTATATAGAAAGGGAAAAAAATTAAGAGAGAGAAGAAAAAATAAGAAAAGAGAAGAGAGAGAGAGAAGAAAAAGAAATGAGAGAGGACGGAGAGAGAGATAGAGATAGAGAAAAGAAAAGCAAGTAGAGAAGAAAAGGAAAGAGAGAGAGAGAGAGAGAGAGAGAAGAAGAAGAAGAAGAAGAGAATATGAGCACAGAGAAAGAAAAAGAAAGAGGAAATATAAAATTTAAAAGAGCGAGAGAGCAAAAGGAAAAAGATTTAAAGAGAGAATGGAGAGAGAGAAGAAGAAAGAGGAAAGGAAGGAGGGGGAAAGAAGAAAGAGAATAGCATTTTTTAAATTAAACCTTTTTATATATAGTTTTTGACTTAAAGAGAGAGAGGGAGGGAAGTGAGAAAAGAGAAAAATAAAGAGAAAATAAAAAAATATAGAGACAGGAAAGAGAGAGAGAAACAAACTTGAAAGAGAAAAAAATGAGGAGAGAGAGAGAACGAAAAATTGAGAGAAAGATACAAAAAGAGCAAAAAAGAAAGAAAAGGAGAGAGTGTGTGAGTGAGTGAGAGAGAGGAAGAACATAGAAAGAGGATTATAGAGAGAGAAAATATACAATTTAAGAGAGAGAAATGAGAAAAATGAAAAATGAGGAGAGAGAGAGAGAGAGAGAAAGAGAGGAGAGAGAGGAAAGAAAAAAAAGAGAGAGAAAGGAAGAAGAAAAATAGAGAATTTGAACATAAAGAGAGAGAATTATAGGGAGAGGAAAGACAAAATTTAAAAAGAGAGATAAGAAAAAAATTAAAGAGAATGAAGAGAGGGAAGAAAAAAAGAGAATGAAGAGAAAGAGAAGAAAAAAAGAGGAGAAGAAGAGAGAAGGAAAAGAGAGGAGAGGGGGAGAGAGAGAGAGAAGAAAAACAAGGAGAGAGGAGGGAGAAAAGAAAAGAAGAGAGAGAAGAAGAAAAAGAAGAAGAAAGAGGAAAAGAGGGAGAGAGATGGAAAAAAAGAGAAAAGAGAAATGTTATTTTAAAATTTAAACATTTTTTAGAGAGGGGGAAGGTGAGAGAAGAAAGAGCGAGAGAGAGAGAGAGAGAGAGAAGGGAGGGAGAAAAATAGAGAGAAGATAAAATTTAAAAGAGAGAGAGAGAAGAAAAAAAAAGAAAAAAGAGGAGAAAGGGGAGAGAGGGAGAGAGAGAGGAAAAAGAGAGAGAATTATAGATAGTGAAAATATAAAATTTACATACTTTAAGATAGACTGAGGAGAGAAATGAAGAGAAAGAAGGGGAGAGAGAGAGAGAGGAAACTTGGAGAGAGAATTATAGCAAGAGGAAAGATAAAACTTAAAAGAAAGAGAGAAGAAAAAATAGAGGAGAGAGAGAAAAAAAGTGTAGATAGAAGAAAAAGAAGAGAGACAGAGAGAAAGAAAAAGAAGAAGAGAGAATATGAACACAGAGGAAAAGAATAATAGAGAGAGGAAAGATAAAATTTAAAAGAGAGTGATAGAGAGAAAAGAAAAAAATTTAAAGAGAGAAGAAGAAGAATAAGAAAGGAAAAAAGAGGAGATGGAGAGAGAAGAAAAAGAGAGGAGAGAGGGGAGAGAAGAAAAGAGGAGAGAGAGAGAGCGGGAAGAGAGAGAGAACCAGGAGAGGAGAGAAAATAAACTAAAATAGAAAGCAAAGAGAGAGAGAAGAGAGAGAGAGAGAGATTAAACCTAGGGAGTTAGAGAGAGGAGAAATGGATTGTTAAGCGAAGTTGCTGTCACTACAAGACACAAGCCACATACCGACGTTTAAAGTAATGCAGATATTCATCACAAAAATTACCCCATCGTCGCTAAAAATGTCAGTATAGATGTCTCTACAAATTCGTCACTAAAAGCGTCGATATAGGTGTCTCTACAAATTCATCACTAATAGCATAAAATTGATAACTCATAAAATAAGGACAAGACTAGTGATGACAACTCATAAAATTACATAGAACCATGGAGAGGAGAGTCCAAAACAAACATGAAAATCTATCTATAAATATCACAAAGTGTGATTTTATACAAAGGATGATAAATATATCTAAGGAATGCTACATGGAAGAGGCTTGCATGAATCACATGACCAAAAAAGAAAATAATGTGCGCTCCACGAATCCATATGGCCGTCACTCCCCACATGATGCATTACCCCTGCCTCTAATCATGCCCTCACCTCTCTCGGTACTATTGCTGCCATCGTCCTGGAGAGTCTATGGCCTCCTCCATGAGTCTTTGCCAATCCTTCGCATCCAACCACTCACGCTTTGAGGTGCCATTCTTGATTGCCTTGTGTGAATCTGATTGTTTATGTGACATGTATGCATGCATACACTCCATTATCCACCCAGTGGAAAACCTCTCTACCGTTGTAGGTACCGCAAACTCCTCGAGCAAATATGCTACTACATAGTCCTTCCTCCTCTCTAGTATATTCTTTCAATGGTCCAGAATGTTATGCCTAAATACTTGTTAGCACAACTCTCTCATGTGAGACATCACCCTCCTCCCCTCATCATTTATGATCATAGCACCTATCTTGTCATCTACAAGGTATTCATACCCTACCGGGGTATGTCTAAGGTGTGGCCCCTCCTACTTGTAACCATGCTCCTAAGCATAACCAAGAGACTCATGTACATCTAGCATACATGCGAGGGTAGTATCTCTCTGAGTAGCACCCATAGGGATGCCACCTACAAATGGCTGAGTGAAACTTGGAGTCACGAGAGTAGATGTTCCTACATGTGTAACAAATCCTGGAGGTGACAAGTGTCCACCAAACCGACGAGACGGAGACATTGCATCAGTGCCTCCATAACACCCACCTGAGCCACCCTCTCTAGAACCTATATGATAGCGAGGAGTAACAACCCTCTCTAGAACCGATCGTGGGCTCACAACATCTACAACTCTACAACACCTCCCAGAACCACTCCCTTTATCAAAGTTTCATCTAAAGCGTCAATCTCACCTACTAGAGATCGAACCATTGAAGTGTGCTAAAGTAGACCTCACAGAACGGCCTAATGATGTTCACAACAACTCCTGATCTACCATATCTCTAAAGCGGGCCATCTAATCCAAAGACATACATGTGAATATCTCCTACAACTCCTCGTCACTCACATCGCTTGAGTCATCTTGCTCTCTGGGTACCATCAAAGATGACTTGCGCAGACAAAAAATGACGTTAATCGTAATCAATATAAGAATTTAGGTAAAGCACAACAACATAACTCTACAAAAAAGGATACTGCTTAAAACATGTATACTAAAGTACCTTTAAAAGCAAATTATCAATGAATTAAGCAAGTGGATATAAATATGATCCGGCCTATGGCTCCATGTGAAGCTCTTGACATAGCTCGGCGGTGTGCACCAGAAGGTCTATACATAAGTCACCACAAAAATAAGAGTCTACTTCATTCTTGAAAATTCATGGCCTCCTATCTCTTCGTCTATGTTACCTATGCATGTCTCCCACGCTTTAAGCCCTCTTTGTCCTTCACCCTCCGCAACATCGACCCCTCTACCTACATACTCTTCTCGTCCATGCCAGGGACATTGCTTTCATCATATACTCACACACTCCAAGGTGTTGATGGCACAACATACCACCATTGAGATTACACATGTTCATAATGACTTGGGCAGGATAAATGTGTCGCACTGATTTGTCCATCTCTTCTTAGAATCTACCTCTAGAAATCTAGATGGACCTTGCCAAACGGTTGCCCCAACTCCTTCCAATACCATTTTAAACCACTGTATATCGAATATGATCATAAAGAAGTTGTAGTAATCCACTAAGATAACACTTTGTAAGTTGTTAAAAGGCTCCATCTCATCTACTATAGTATTTGGATCCATGGCCCGTCATTGGCTCTCTTACTCAAATTTTGCCATGACACCATGATTTGTTCTAGAGCACATTTTGTTGATATGTTTTAACTTGAAAATGTCACCTGCATGATCACGCAGTGCTGTAGATTTTGTACTATACACCGAAATGGTTAGATTATTTGTTGCACATAAAAATCTAAATATGACAACAAATAAAGCATGCGGTCACCTTTGAACTACATCCCCTCAAGATTTTCTACTCCTCCATAGAGACCTCTACCCCTTTGTGAGAACCTGTGATCAAAGCTTCATGCAACCATTGCATAGATATAAACCACAATATCTCCTCCATGCCCTCGAAATATCAAACTAGTCGATGGCGTGTATTGTGTCAAAATTCAAATCGTGCTTCCTCCTGATCTTTTTTGGTACGCTCATACCTAATGAGCCACTTCTCCATGGATGCATGATGCAACATACAAAAACGATTTACTTTCTCCTTCAAGGCACCATCCATCATTTTTTCTATCCCATTTCCAACCACCACATCTTCGGTCAGTCTATCATCATCCTTCAGCAACCATAGCATATTGTTATTTGAATCCATTGTTGGTAGCAACTCCTAAATATATACTAATGTCTCCGACTCTCTGACACTAGCCAATCTTTGGCCATGCTACCTTTTGATCAAGCTCCTTGTTACACAAAGTTCTTTAGGATTTTCATGAAACGCTTTAATAAGAACATCTGTTGCGTATGGACAAGCCTCGTAATCTCCACTTCATCTACAAGATGTACCAAGAGATAAGTTTGTATCATGAGTACGCTCGTGGACAAGTACTTCTCAAAGAGACAGGCCGTCTCAACCACTTCTCGCCTTGCAGATTCAATAAAGGATATCTCGATCTCCTTCTACTAGATCCATTGTCCTAAATTTGACAGCTATAAATTGTAGAGCGTATTTTTGGAGTGAGACATCCTACGATTGCGATTGGTAGTACAAGCTATAAAAAATTTGAAGGATCATGAATTTCAAATAGACACTAAATAGCAAAATATTGAGGTTAATTGCTATCGAGGTGAGGACTATAAACCTGGCATATCTTATTGCCAATCATGGGATTTCAACCCTGATAGTTGGTTATCTTTAGAAAAAGCATACCTAAGAGAATGCATCATACCAATTGAGATGTGGATAAACCTAATAATTTGCTTTGCCATGCACTCTTCTCTTTTAGTGGACTGGACCCAAGGAGCTGGTCCCATAATAAGCTACCCACATTCTTGAAAATATGCATGGGATCTAACAAATGGTTGATCTATAAGTGGGTCCAATATGGCGACTCATAGAAAACTGAGAGCCATTGCATTTCACTTGGATGTGACTCCTTGTGGACCATTTTCAACTCATACTAGCTTTGGGCATTCATTCGTATTGGAGGTCATCCAAGAAAACCTTCCCTCGGTTCATAGCCCTTCGGTAAGAAAGCAGAATGTTCCTGATATACCATCTTCTGTTGTACGATCCGTGACCTTTGGGAGTCTAACTATTGCCCACACAATGAACATACATGATAACCCAACGCAAAAACTACTTAAAACCACAATACTAATAACTCATAGAATAAGTACAAGATTGGTAATGACAACTCATAAAATTAGAGGAAACCATAGAGAGGAGAGTCCAAAAAAAACATGAAAATCTATTTGTAAATATCACAAAGTGCGATTTTATACAAAGGATAATAAATATATCTAAGGAATGCTACATAGAAGAGGCTTGCATGGATCATAGGACCAACAAAGAAAATGAAGTGTGCTTCACAAATCTAAGCGCATACTATAGATTGTTGCTATCTAAAAGCTCGTCCCAACACAAAGAAGCATCGAACAAACTCTGCAAAATAAACAACTAGACATTAGTCCACCATATATAATGCATCACAAAAAAACTAATGACTATAAACAAGAAAGAGGATTGACTTTTGGGCCATCGCCATTGTACAATCTATCGATAATGCAGTGAGATCGTGTCTCTCTACATATCGAGTCTCCAAACTTGTGGGATCATGGTTTGTGATGGAGTGCTGTAAAGAAAAAAGAATAGCATTGTTAGAAACAAGGTTGTTAATACAAGTCCTCCAAATAAGTCTTGTGGCTGCCGCCACTCCCCAAATGATGCATGACCCTTGCTTCCAATCATGCCCTCGCTGCCTCATGTTGTTGCTGCCATCATCCTGGAGAGTCTATGGCCTCCTCCCTATGTCTCTGCCAATCCTCTGCGTCCAACCACTCGAGCTTTGAGGTGCCACTCTTGATTGCCTTGCGTGCATCCAATCATCTATGCGACATGTATGCACGCATACACTCCATCATCCACCCAGTTGAAAACCTCTCTATCCCCATAGTAGGTACTAGAAACTCCTCATGCAAAGATGCCACTACATAGTTCTTGATCCCATGTAGTGTATTCTTTCAATGGTCCAAAACATAGTGCCTCAATAATTGTTGGCACAACTCTCTCATGCAAGACATCACCCTCCTCCTCTCATCATTTATGATCTGAGCACCTGTCCTGTTATCTACGAGGTATCCATACCCTACTGAGGTATATCTAAGGTGTGGCCTCTCCCACCTGTGACCACTCTCCCACCTGTGATCACTCTCCTAGGTATGTCTAAGGTGTGGCCTCTCCCACTTGTGGACCACTCTCCTAGGCATAACTTGGAGACTTCTATACATCCAATGTAATTGTGGGGATAGTATCTCTTAGAGTAGCACTCATAGGGGTGCCACCTACTATGGATGGTTGAACAAAACTTAGAGTCATGGGAGTAGATGTTCCTACAGGTGTGACAAGTCCTAGAGGTAACAAGTGTCTACCAGACCGATGAGATGGAGACACTTCATCAGTGCCTCCATAATACCCACCTAAGCCACCCTCTCTAGAGGTGACAAATCCTAGAGGTGACAAGTGTCTACCAGATCGATGAGATAGAGACGCTACATCGGTGTCTCCACAACACCCACCTGAACCACCCTCTCTAGAACTGGTACAAGAGCGATAAGTAGCAACCCTCTCTAGGACCGGCCATGGGCTCACAACATCTACATCTTCACAACACCTCCCAGAACAACCACTCCCTGCATCGGAGACTAGTCTAGAGCATCGACCTCGCCTATTGGAGATCGAAGCATCAGAGTGTGCAAAACTAGACCTCACAAAACGGCCTAACGATGTTTGCGACAACTCTTAGTCCATCATATCTCTAAAGCAGGCCATCTAATATGGAGATATATGTATAAATATTCTGTGCAGCTCCTCATCAACATCTTTTAACTCATTCTACTATTTGGGTACCGTCAAAGATAACTTGCGTAGACAGAAAATGATGTTAACTATAATCAATATAAGTATTTAGGTAAATCACGATAATATAACTTTGCAAAAAAGGATGCTAATTAAAACGCATATACTAAAGTATCCCTAAAAGTGAATTATCAACCAATTGAGCAAGCGGATGCAAATACAACTCGGCTTATGGCTCCATGTCAAGCTCTTGCCATAGCTCAGTGTACACTGGAAGGTCTATAGATAGTTCACCACAAAAAGAGAAGTCCACTTCATTCTCAAAAAATTCATGATCTCCTATCTCTTCGTCTACGTTACCTGTGGTTGTCTCCTTTGCACGCTCCAAGCCCTCTTCGCCCTTCACCCTTTGCAACATCAATCCTTTACCTACATACTCTCCTCATCTATGTTGGGGACATTGTATTCATCATACACTCGTGTACTTTGAGGTCTTGACGACACAACATACCACCATCAAGGTTGTTGGGGATTTGGATAGAATATTACCTATTTGATATTACATACAAGAGTGAATCGATATAAAAAAGGTCACAATGACTTGGCATGACAAATGTGTTGTGCAGATTTGTTCATCTTTTCTCTGAATCTACCTCTAAAAATCCAAATGGACCTTGTTAAACAGTTGTCCCAACTCCTTTCAATGCCACTTTAAATCACTGTACATCGAATATGATCATGGTGAAGCTATGGTAATCCACTGAGATAACACTTTGTAAGTTGCCAAAATACTCCATCTCATCTACTATGGTATTCAAATATGTGACCCTGCCATCTTGCTTGAATTTTGCCATGACACCACAATTTGTTGTGGAGCACATTTTGTCAATGTGCTCAACTCAAAAATGTCACCTATGCGACCATGTCGCATTGTAGATTTTGTATTGTACACCGAAATGGTTAGATTAGTTGTTGTGCATAAAATCTAGATATGATAGCAAATAAATCATGAAATCATCTTCAAACTACATCTCCTCGAGAATTCCCACTCCTTGGTAGAGACATCTACCCCTTTGTGAGAAGCCGATCAAAGCTTCATGCAACCACCGCATAGACATAAACTGTGGCATCTTCTTCATGCCCTCAGGATATCGAATTGATCGATGGCATGTACTACATCAAAATTTTGATCATGCTCCCTCCCACTCTCTTCTGGCCTACTTATACCTAGCGAGCCACTTTTCCATGGATACATGATGCAACATACAAAAACGATTCACTTTCTCCTCCATAGCACCATCTATGCTTTTTCCTATCCCATTTTCAACCACCATATCTCGGGTCATCCTATCATCATTCTTTAGCAACAATAGCATACTGTTATTTGAATCCACTGTCGGTAGCTACTCCAAAATATGCACTAATGCCTCCGACACTAGCCAACGTTTGGTCATGCTACCTTCTGGTCGAGCTCATTGTCGCATAAAGCCCTTTGAGGTTTTCATGAAGCGCTCTAAGAAGAACATCCATTGCGTATGGAAAGGTCCTACAATCTCCACTTCATCTACAAGATGTACTAGGAGGTGAGTTTGTATCATAAGCATGCTCATGGGAAAGTACTTCTCAAAGAGACAGATTGTCTCCACCTCTCCTCACCTTGTGGATTCAATAAAAGATATCTTGATCTCTTTATGTGAGATCCATTGCGTTCGACAACCTATAAATCACTAAGCATATTTCTGGAATAAGGTGTGATTGCAATCGATAGTATGAACCGTGTCAAAAATTTGTAGCATTACAAACATTGAATAGACATTAAATAACAAAATACTGAGGTTACTTGCTATCAAGGTCAGGACATACTTTGTATATCTTAAGCCAATCATGGGATTTCAACCCTGATAATTGGTCATCTTTAGAAAAACTAGACTTGAGGTAATGCATCATACCCATTGAGATGCGGATAGACATGATAATTTGCTTCACCATGTGCTCTTTTTTAGTGCATAGGATGTAAGAAGCATGAGGTAGTTGCAAGTGATTGTTAGAGCTCATCAACTTATGGCCAAAGCACCTCCATCTTGCCTACCTCCTTCAAATCTATTCATGCCCCTACAGTGTCTCTTTTTTATATGATATGGTTCCATAAAAAGCTATCCACATTCTTGGAAATATGCATGGGATCCAACAAATGGTTGATTTGTAAGTGGATCCAATATGGCAACAACTCGTAGAAAATGAAGGACCATTGCATTCCGCTTAGATGTGACTCCTTTGGAACATTTTTAACTTATATCAATTTTGGGCATTCATTCATGCCAAAGGTCGTCCAAGAAAATCTTCCCTCCATTTATGACCCTTCGGCAAGAAAGCGACATGTCCTTGATATACTATCTTTTTTATGGTTAGTGACCTTCAAGAGTCTAACTATGTCCCACATAATAGACATGCATGATATCCTAATGTAAACAGATCTGTCATCACACAATATCCCTATCTAGTCAACACAAACATGAATGATCCATATTAGATATCAAGAATGAGAATAGAAGCCCACTTAGCTGAGCAATCTTGAAAAGTAATGCATGGTCCACATGAGAATGTCTCATATATCAACAAACCGTCGACCATTGTGCTTACTCATGTCTTCCATAACAACTCCCTCCTCCCACAAAATCTTGAGCTCATCAATTAATGGATGGAGGTAGACATTCATGTTCTTGACTTTGTAGTGCCCAAGAATGAGAAAGGTAAGGATCAAGTGTTCTTTGTCTGTAAAAAGCCATGGTGGGATGTTGTAACTTACAAGGACTACATGCCACACACTATAAGAAGTTGAGTGGAGATCGAATGGATTCACGCCATCCATAGCAAGACCAAGCCAAAGATTTCTTGGCTCTCGTGTAAAGCCTGGAAAGGTGGAGTCAATGTGGCTCTATGCACGTGAATCTATTGATATTTGTTGGACTCCATCTATGGATCTATTGTGTGCATACCACATTGTTAAGTGTGCCATGCCTAAGGTACAAAACATGTGATGTATATGCAATATAAGTAGAAAGTATCTGAGAACCTTTTGAGGGACGGTTTGCCCTTACAAGTCCTGTCGATACTTGTGAGTACCACACTTTGAAGTCCTATAGTCTCCTCAAAACAACACACAATCATTGATACATGCATGGATGCTATTGTAGTCCATGCCAAGCTTTCATAACACCAATCTGCATCATCACAAGACTCAGGCATTGTGTTTCCAAGTGGTAATATGTGACATTTAGCAACTTTAAAAAAAAGAAGAAGCACCCTTGATGAGCAAAAAAAGCAATTTTTATAATGGAGTCAAAATCAACGAAGCATAGAATGTACTTGAACAAATCAGTGTCACACTCGCATTACTCCATCCATACTTTTCCTGCACATTTTAGGAGCGTAAGCAGCATCTTAAGTGAGATACTTGACACCCATTATATAATGGTATGGACACTTCCTCTCTGAGTGGATTAGAGAACTCGACATCCATGGGTAGTAATGCATTGATCATTGCCTCCATCTCAGGCTCCAAGTTTTTAGGAAGGACTCAAAGGTCCATTATCTCTCTGGTATCGAGGGTGTAGTCTATGATGTGCCCTCCAATTGGTGTATCGGCTCAGACATGCCATTCATCACATGCCCACGAACTCTTCTGATGGGCTACAATAGGTGCATTCCTTGGGATGAATTATCATCTCTCTATAAAAATTTCCAAGGATGTCTAATATTTTTGTATGTGACATTCAATTACTTTGTGTATGTAAAGCATGATTGATATACACTTTTCTTACTGTTCGCTCAAAGTCTAAGATCGCCTAGTCAATGATCTTCGATTAAAACTTGTTGAAGTGTCATATGTGGTCTATGGATAAGCGATGCTTTCGTCTAATTGATAGCTTCTTGCATTGAGTGCAAGGACATGGGACACGCCGATTGAGATATGCCTTTGCGATCTTGGATGTCATGACCATCATCGTTCTCCATTTGGTCTATGTTATGACAAACAATATGTTTTTGTTTCTCTCATTGATAATTTTCCATTTTAATCTCTACTTCTCTTTCTTGCTCTCTATTCTTATATTTTCCTTCATTCATTTTCTATTTCCCCACCTCTCTTTCTCTCTTCCTTTCCCTTTCTTTGTTTACCTTGCTTTATCTCTTTGTTTCTCTCCTCCCCCCCTCTTATTGTTTCTCTCTCTCCCCTTTACCTTTGTCTATTTTCTATCCCCCTCTCTCTATCTTTATCTATCCCCCTCTCTATTTCTCTCCCCACTCCTCTTTCTCTCTCTCTTCACCTGTCTTTGTTTGCCTCCCTTCATCTTTCTTTGTTTCTCTCTTCCCCCCTATCTCTCTCATTGTTTCTCTCTCCCTCCATCTTTCCTCCCCACTCTTACTTCTTCTCTCTCTTCCTTTCCCTCCCTTCTCTTCTCTCTATTTCTCTCTCTCCTTCCCTCCCCACTCTCACTCAATGCATCTCCTTACAATCAAAAATCAAAGATAGAAATTTAAAAACTTAAAAAATAAGGATATTGAAAGCCCCTCTCTCCCCACCTCTCTTTGTCTTTCTCTTCTCCTTCCCCTTTTATTTTTCTATCTTTCCATTCTCTCTAAGTCTCTCTTCCTCTCTCCTTCTCTATTTATTTTTCTCTCCATCTCTCTTTTTCTCCCCCTCTCTCTCTTTTCTTTTCACTCTCCTTCCTATCTTTACCTCACTCTTCTTTTCTACCTCCTCCTTCTCTCTCTCTCTCTCTCTCTCTCTCTCTCTCTCTCTCTCTCTCTCTCTCTCTCTCTCTCTCTCTCTCTCTCTCTCTCTCTCTCTCTCTCTCTCTCTCTCTCTCTCTCTCTCTCTCTCTCTCTTTCTCTCCCGCCTCTCTCCCTCGTTGTTTCTCTCATTCATTCTCCTCTCTTCCTTTCTTCATATCTCATTTTTCTGTTTCTCTCTTTTTTGTTACCTTTCCCCCCTTTCTCTCTCTTTCTCTCCCTTCCTTCTTCTCCCTCCTTCTCTTCCTCCCTTTCTCCCTCTCTTTCAATGCATTTCATTACAAAGAAGAATAAAAAAAGAAAAGAAGAAAACACAAAAACAAAACAAGAAGGGGCAATAAGATGAAATTTTTAATGCCTCATCTTCTCAGCTTCCCTTCTTTCTCCCTTGGACACTTCTCCCTCTTCTTCACATATGACGATGGTAATGAGGGGCTCTTCTTCTTCTTCTTCTTCTCTCTCTCTCTCTCTCTCTCTCTCTCTCTCTCTCTCTCTCTCTCTCTCTCTCTCTCTCTCTCTCTCTCTCGTAAATGTTTATAGCAAATGTTGTGCTCGGATTTTTTACACTTTTTTTCTCAGACTGACGTCATTATTTATGTTGCACAATTAGCATCACAAATTCAATTTGCGACACTAATGGCAATGCAGATAGCAAGGCTGCTATTTTGCACCGCAAATCACCATCGCAATCACCCCATTCTCTTGTACTGCATGCGGTAGCACGGCAACTTCACTTGCTGCTTCATGGCAACAAAGCCTTTGTGTGTATGGAACACTAGTTGATGTTTATATTATATACGTTTACTATCAACTTAATAATCAATTATCTTAATATGCATTAATATCATGCATGCATATTATACATATTCATATAATCAATTAAAATAATTAACATAATGCATTACTAATTATTAATATAGTTAATGTAATATAGCGTTAATATAATTAATATAACATATTGTCTTTAGCAAAATATGTTAATATAATGGGCTATCAATATGATCAATATGACGTACTATTTATGTAATGAACATAACATATTATTCTTATTATAATCAATTGCAGCATATTGATATCATAAATATCTAATATATTTAACATTAATGCGTTAGAATTTATTAATCAATTATTAAATTATCACATTAATACGAAATATTTTATGTCAAAAGTAAAATTCAAATAAATTTGTTTGTTATTTGTTTACTATTAGTATTATAGCTTAATTATAATATTAATATTATATTATTTAAAAAATATTAGAGAGAGAGAGAGAGAGAGAGAGAGAGAGAGAGAGAGAGAGAGAGAGAGAGAGAGAGAGAGAGATGGGGGAGGAATGGCACAAGGGGGAGAGAGAGAGAGAGAGAGAGAGAGAGAGAGAGAGAGAGAGAGAGAGAGAGAGAGAGAGAGAGAGAGAGAGAGAGAGAGAGAGAGAGAGAGAGAGAGAGAGAGCATAAAGATGCACACGTGCACGTGGAGGATAGGGAGGGTAGATACTGGTTAGCACTTGGGCTTGCTATTGTAAGGTTGTGGATTTAAGTCTCATTGGGTACATCACTTGGTTGGACATCTATGCTCACATGGTGTGGTCATATAAGTTTGAGCAAGAATAGTCAAATGGTGCTTCTCCTTGCTAGGTTCATTGAGAGAGAGAGTCCTCATGCAATCGAGCTCCACTATTCATTCAGCTTGTGAGCTATCCTATCTACTACACATAGAAAAAGATGTTAATATGGCCATTACTTGGTCTCTTAGCTAATATTTGGATAGGAGGTACCCATCCTTGTGGGCATTTGGGTGTATGCATCTTATCCCAACAAAGAAGATGGGGTGCTTGTGTATAGAGTTGCTCATTGATCTTCAACCACCATGCATTCAAGCTATCAAATTTTTGAGGTCGTTCTCTTGATGAAGCAAAAGGCATGGAGATCAAAATTTTGCAAAATTTTAGATATACTAGGTTGTGACATACTTGACTAAGGATCCCTGAGTGGCATGATTTAGTGGCCCATCGAGAGATTATTCTTGAATGGTGATGCCCAAAACTCCTTAGAATAACACAAGGTTTGTCACCTAGGCTCTCTGGAGTCCACCTTGCAATGAAAGGTTTTGGTTGTAACCCATAAGGACCGAGTTTCTAATTTGACACTACAGTCACCTATCAACTTAGCTAGCATCAGTCCTTGAGCCACTGCATTTGCAAGGCAACTCAACCCGAAGTAGATCTATGTCACACTTGGTTCATAGTGAGTAAGAAATGATGGGGAGTAATACATGTCAACCCCTCTACTTGTAAGGTATAATCTCAACCTCGTTCCCCTAAAATGACATTGATCGGGGTCTAAGACAATACACTAGGTAGTCACACATTTGGTCATTTCCTAAATCTAGTGCCCTGAAGGAAAACTCTCATATCACTCAGACCTCCCATTCATAGGATGAATCTGTTAGGGATCTCACCCTCCCTCTTTCCTAGGGAGTTTGTTTTAGTTATGTAATTATCCTAACACATTTAGGTTTGACATGCAAAGAGAGCTTCCTTAATTAGCAGTCACAAATACAATATCGAAGCAATCTTTTGAAAGCAATTATAAAACAATGTACTTGTCACACACCTTCTCCAAGGTGCAATGCTAATTTGGCATTCCATCCCTTAATTCAGGGCTCATGTCCAATCTCAGACACACAATCTATCAATATGTTCTTATCTAGTATCAAGGCCTTCCAAGAAGTCATCCTGGGTCATGCAGGGGTTGGACGATTCCTAAGAGCATGAGGGGTTTACAAGCTAGAGCCCCCCTAGCACCCTCACCTCCTCTTGCCCAACGGTTCCCTATAGAGATACCTCTCACATCTAGGGTTGGTTCTAACCTCCAGTGTGATCAAACAACCCCTTAGTAAAAGGCCCCCACCACTAACATTGGGGAGGTTTAATGGATAATCACCCATGAAGATACAAGAACTTTCGTGCAAATACACAACCAAGAAATCAGCCTATGATCAATAGCTAGGAAAACATTTCTTCTCCATAATATCAATCCAATAGTTACTTTGAATACTCCATAAGAATCAACCACTTATCTTGGATAGTAAGAATATCTCTCTCACAAAATAACTAGTCTTTTCCTTAAAGACAAATTCAACAACCCAAAACACATCCTTTGTCTAATGCTTTGCAAATGAAGATGCAATCCCTTTTCTTTAAATACTTTGCAATAAATATGCAATCTATTACACCTTATCCTTCCATTAAAGTGCAATTTCAAAATGATACATGCCAATCACATAATAGAGTAATATGTTTTTCAATATTTTTCTTTACATCACAAACTTTCATTTAAACGATTTAACAATTTATTATGCCTAATGCTTGCGTTATTGTATTGAGCGATATCTATTCTACCTTTTCCTAGGTCACTAAATTTCTCTACAGCATGACTAGTGTCATTACTACTTAGCAATATGAGTTGCTACTTCACAAGGCAATTTTATGCACACTTGTTATGCTTCAACTTTATGAACACCCTTCATTTCTATGGAATAGCAAGATGTCAAGGTACTAAAGATATGTCTTATGGGATTAGACTAGGACCATATGATGATCATAATTCTCAACTCAGCTTTATAACCAAAAGCAAGGAATAGTCATGGACTTGATGTGCTCTCATATTCGCAGGAATAGTAGAATCGACATGGATTCAAGGGACTGCCCTCGAACTAGGTCTTACTTGACTTATTGGCGCCGCTACTTTTCAAGATTCGGTAATTGGACCAATTGATGCACAAGGATCAATGGAAGAACCCACAATGGTGAAACTTGCTATCAAACCCTCAATTATAAGGTCCCTCCTCCTCTTCTTCTTTCTATCTTTTCCTTTCCTTACTTTCTTTCCATGTCTCCCTCACTCTCTCTATCTCTCACTCTCACTCTTTCTCTTCTTCTCTTATCCTTCCTCTCTTCCTCTACCTCTACTCCTTCCCCTCCTTATCCCCTCTTCTCTTCCTCTCCTTCTTCCCTCTTCTCCTCTTCTTCCCCTCTCCTCCTCCTCTTCTTCTCTTCTCCTCTCCTCCTTCCCTTCTTCTCCTTCTTCTTTTATTCTCCCTATTCTCTACTTCTCTTCCCTTACCCCCCCCTCTCTCTCTCTCTCTCTCTCTCTCTCTCTCTCTCTCTCTCTCTCTCTCTCTCTCTCTCTCTCTCTCTCTCTCTCTCTCTCTCTCTCTCTCTCTCTCTCTCTCTCTCTCTCTCTGTGCAGTGTCCCATCCTTCTAAAATCAATAGCTTACTTAGCCTTATGCCATAAGGCCTTATAAATTTGATTGCTCAAAACAGTTGGTCCCTCTCTCTTTGTAATTATCATCATTCTCTCCCTCATTTACTCCTTTTGCTATTTGCATGTTTGATTTGTATGGTGGGCTATCTATCTTCGTGTTATAAGTTGGGGCAATTAGTCGAGTAGTGGAGGTGTTGATTGCATGGTAGCTCTTCAATGGCATGATTGTGGGAGACAATAACAATGGTGGTGGCATTGGAGTCACATGGCAACAGAGTGAGATGGTAACTTACATAGGGAACTATTCGATTTCGTTTTTTGTTTTTTTTCTCACTTATAAAGGTTTTTACCTTTGTTTTAATCCCCCTCTCTTAAGATCCCTTTACGTAGGTGAAATTATGGTTTGTGAATATCTACCATACTACTAATCCCTTTACCCTATTTGCATCACTCCCATCAAAGCATTGTGAAACAACATAATGATCCATTCTACTCACATTAAATCCACTAGCTTAGCAAGGTCAATATTTTTTAGGTTCTCTAGGCAAATTAGTAATTATTTGAGCTTAATTTAGGGATTGTATTTATAGTAGCAATAGGCCAAGTATATCAAGGATCCAATCTTTTCTTGTTAAATATGTCAACAACATGTTGCCAAAGTGCTATAAGGTTGTGAGGTTCCCAATAGCCTTTATTCACTTGTAGAATTAATTGCTTCTTCACCTCATGTACACACCACCCTTCATATTGCCTATACACATTAGCGCTTCGATGATATCTCCTAGTCCTTAGTTTTCTTCTTCTTACATGCAACACAACTACAAATGTCATCTTACCACAAATCAAATGAAGTACACTAGTTTCCACTAACCACATTATGTTAGGCCTTTGTGCTATTATTGTCTCCCTTGTGAACTTCTTAGATAACACCATGCAAATATTTCCTCCGTATCCTCCTATTTCAGTCATTGGATTTTATCATTGGCTCCATTATGCTCCTCATCATGTGTAGTAGTAGCTCATATTTATCCCTTTTCCTATCTCCCCTCAAATTGGACCACAACACTCATCCCGAACATGCACCATTGGCCTTTCTATTGGCCTCTTGGCTCCCATTAGTGATGCTAGCTTTGTCATATCCTAAGGCTACAAAAGGTGGAGGAATCTTACTAGCATTGATGTAAATGAGTTGACCAATTTAGAGAGTACATCCATTCCTCACAATATCTCCCCCAAAGTCCTAACATAGGAGAGTCCAAATAGTAAGATGGTTCAAGTCCTTAGATTAAGATTTCCAACATTAGCTCAATCAAATTTCTTGACAACTGCTCCTTTACTTGCATATTGCATGTCTTTCTCCTTCACATGAATATCCACATTATTAGAGGCGCTAGGGTAAATGCCAATGCCTATAGCCAATGGGGCATCCCTTGTATCAATGCATATTGTACAATCATATATAAGGGAAGATAACAAAGAATAAGGGTACCATTCATTGTTCCAATAAACTCTCTTGTGTGCTTCTTTCTCTCAACCCTCTTGTGCTTCCACCATTGATTCCCTCTCAACTACTACCAAAGGAATGTTCATTGGAGCTCATGCTTAAAGGGAGGAGCATAAGGAGTGAAGATTTGTTGCAAAAACTAAGGATTTGAGCTTCTTCTATGACAATTGTGCTTGCTATCCATGACTTGAAAGAGGTATTATTCTCATTACCAAGCTTTACATCTAAGTTAACATGTATTTGGGCTTGAGGAGCCACTAAGGCTTGATCAGAGAGCTCTCATTGCTAGATTTGGTAATATTTAAGCAGCCGTTGGTGGCTAATTTTCAAGCCAAACAGTTAAATTTTGGATGCTCGATGAGATTGAGTAGCATTGAAGCTTTCAATAGAATGGAAATCAATATTGTCTTCTACTTTCCTCCTCTCAAATATATGTGCAATAGAGAAAAAAGTGAGAATACATATCAAGCACTCACTTTGGGAGCATCCTATGGTAGTTTGACAACACTTTAGTATTTTGGCCAAATACATAACTTTTACCACTTAATATAACAAATTAAGGTTATTTATAACTCAAAATAAAGAGCACAATGAGAGCTATAGATCTATGTAATCATAGAGTTGATTTTGTGTAGTTTAAAATTTATTTTACAAATAGTAGAACTATTCAACTTTGGATATTAGTTTTGGAGAGCAGCTTGCACATAGATTACCTAGCCATTTAAGGTGATTGAGGTCTTGTTTTGAAGCTTCTTCAATAGAAAATAAGTAAATAAGATGTTGTTCTACCTTCAATATAAGATTTGGAAAATTTATGAATGCATAAACAAATAGCATCATTTGTAGGATGTACACAACATGCTCTTAACTTTTGTTGAGATTGGAAGTTACAAATGGTGATACTTTGGATGTTATGATGTATATGCAACAACAAAATAAGTGGGATTTGATGTACTTTTTGGTTGTTTGGTGTGCATTTTTCTTACTTTTGGGCTGTTGATGCTATTTTAGCTATTGTTTGACTTTGTAGGATACTCAAATTATTGGTCAATTTTGAGTTGAGGTTGACCATACTTTGGGCATTTTGGTGCATAGGATATATTGCAGCCATTATGGCTTCTTCATCCACTTATGAGAATACATTATTTAATATTCAAGTTTTGGATGGCACCAAAATTTCTTATAAAAAAGAGCAACTTTATAATGTATTGGTTCTAAAGAAGTATATAAAGTCAATTAAATGCAAGGGTATCAAGGCTCAAAGCATGAATACTAATATATGGAAAGAAATGGACGAGTTGCCATGTTCCACTATCATATGCTAATAGTCTCAAAGTCTGTGTATTTTAAGATAAGGGACATAAAAGGTGGTACATAATTTGGTGTATGGAAAAAGCTTGGGGACATGTATGAGAAAAAAAGTGCAGCTTCACAAGTTTGTTAGTTGAAAAAAACTCATTGATCTCCACATGGAGGAGGGGGACTTCTATGTTCAACCATCTCAATGATCTCAATACTATTTTAAGCCAGTTTGATATCTCAAAAGGTCACCTTCTATGTTTGGTTAAGGCTATGTTATTAGCGGTGCTTGTGTGAGAGTTTGGAACCTTTTGGGACAACCATTAGTAACTCCACACATGTAGGTGGGCTTGCGAAGGCTAATGTTGAAAGTAGTTTACTTGCTAAGGAGGTGAATAGAAAAAGCAATATAGGATCAAAGAGCTCTAGTGCACTCCTTGTGAGAAGAAGGTTCAATGCCAAGGGAAACTCTTATGAGAGAGACAAGTCAAGGATTAAGTCTTGCAATAAGAAGGGCATGGAATGGTTCTTTTGTAATAAGAAGGGGTATATAAAGAAGGATTTCTACAAATGGAAGAACAAGCAAAAGGGCAAAAAGAAAAGTGAAGATGATGGCAAAAAGGAAGAGAGATTGAAGACTTGCTGGTCATTTTGGACAGCAAGGGGAGTTGGAATATCGAAAGGAATTGGGAGAATCCCATTGTACATTAACTTCTTCAATTACGTTAAATAAATACCAAAAGGGGCATTAGTTTTGGGGCCAACATTAATTAATGAAGCTATTTGTATATGTTTCACATAATGTGGTAGGTAATTAGATAACTAAGAACTTCCATAGAGGTGTCCAATGTTCAAGATTATATGGTAAAGTGTGCATTTCAGTTTTGTGAATTTGTTAATTGTTGTAAATAGTGCTTAATCAAGTTATTTACCACCCTATTCAAGGAGGAAAGCCGGTTACATGGTTCCATTTGCTGGGATACCACTCAACCCCTTGATTTGGTGGGTCCGAGGCACCTGATTGCAAGCCAAAGCTTTGTGCTAGTGATGACTTTTAATCTCACCTAAGAAGGATTAATGCATGTAGCACTGATGATGAAAATGTTTGTATGTATCCTCTTTCGGTGACACATTCTTAGTTTCCATGGATAATGGGACGTCATAAATTTGGCTTTTGGATTTTGGGGCATCATTTCATATCACTCCACATGGAGAGTGGTCCAATACTTATGATGTTGGGAAATGAGGATTTATCGTGACTATGCATGCAACATTGTTGGCATTATAGGGATATATATGCCATTGTCTAATGGATTTTCCTTTGTCTTGCAGAATGTATAGACATGTTCTAAACTTGACTTAACAGTCTAATTACTATTGACTGTGGCAAGGTGAGCTTTAAAGATCATGGATGGAAAAGCAGCAAAGGGTCTCTTATTATTGCCAAAGGGCCTAAATATGGTACTTTGTATCCTTTGCATGTTTTTGGGTTAAAGATGATATCCTAGGTGGTACTAAAGAGCCATTAATTTCTTTATGGCATCGTTATTTTGGGCACATGTCGGTGATTGGAATGAAAGCTTTATGCTATTTGAATGATCTCCATGTTTGGACTTCTATGAGCTTGGTAATTGTTAGCATTGTCTTTTTGGCAAACAAACTAAGTTGTTTCATAATATAATTGGTACTAAAAAGTTGGAACATTTGGAATTGGTGCATAGTGGTTTATGTGGGCCTATTCCTAATGGTTCTATTGGTGGAGCATTATACTTTGTTACACCTATCAATGATGGCACTAGGAAGTTTGGGCCTATCCTCTTCGTAAGGAGAAGGATGTACTCGATGCTTTTTAAAAGTTCTTGGTATATGTTAAGACTCTATTTATGAGGTAGAAAGCTTAAGTTCTCGAGGATTGAAAATGGTGGTGAATACACCTCTTATGCAATCAATAACCTTTTTTATGGTTGTGGAATAAAGAGAGAGTTGACAACTCTAGGGAATTCTACTAGAAATGGTATGGTTGAGAAGATGAACATGACCATCAAGGAAGGGTCCATGGTATGTTCTCTATGTCATGGACACCAAGAAACCTAGGACATTTCAATGATGCTTATGTAAATGATGACATCAACATTGCTTATATCATTATTTATATCAGTAATGCTTATATCATCATCTAGAAGCTTCTCCTTACCTCCTTAACTCTAGTATAAATAAGGGTCTTGGGCTACAAGCCCTTACAATCTTGCTAATGCTAGTTGTGAGACTCTTGCAAGATAAGTCCTCTCTAGTTTCAATTCAAGCCATGTATCTCTAGTTATTGTCTTGTCTTTGATCTAGTCTTGTATTGAGGACTTGTTTTGTATAAATATTGTATCAGGAAGTATATTATTGTACTTCATCCTTTTGTAATAAAGAAATAAGTTCTTCATCTTCTTCAAGTTATTCTCTTGAAAGTTATGAGGCAACAATCCTTGTCTTTGCCAAATTCTTGTCGCTCTCATAATAGTTTGGCAAACTCTTGAGGTCTTGTTTAGTATCAATCTTATATCAAGAAGTATATTGTTGTACTTCATCCTTGTGTAATAAAAAAATAAGTTCTTTTTTTTCAAGTTACTCTCTTGTAAGTTGGAGGTAGCAATCCTTGTCCTTGCCAAGTTCTTGTTGTTGTCATAATAGTTTAGTAAGACTCCATAGTTGATCTTACCTAGTTGTGAAGGATACAGTGATGGCAAGTATTATCACCACTTTATGACAAGAACAAATTCAAGAACTTCGTGAAAGTAATGTACAATTACAGGTGAAGAAACCCTAAGCTTTAGGGTTAGCTATCCAAGACCTTCAAAATCAACTTCAAGAACTCCATGAAGCAAGTCTACATCAAGAAGGCCTTTCAACATCTTATAAGTTATAGCTAGCCTCATAGTTACAAGAAGGAGGCACAAACTAGCCTACTTGAAAAGTTTGATGGAATGAGATCAAAGTTTAGAAGCTTTTTGCAATGGGTATAGTTACTCATCCACATGTAACTTAAGTGCTATCTTGATGATGCTTCTCAAGTGGGGCTTATTGGTGCTCTCCTCTCAGGGACAACCCTCTCTTGATTTGCACCCTTACTTGAGAAGGAATCTCCTCTATTTTATGATCTCAAAACTATTTTTCAAGAATTATTGACTACTTTTAGAGACATTAATAATACTAGTTGTTGAGACTAAAATAAGAAGTCTACATCAAGGATCTAAACAAACATCATCTTGTGCATTTTGATTTTGACAATTCACTTTGTGTTTTGACTTAGCATGAGAACTATTTCATCAGCCAATTTTATTGGGGACAAAATGATGATGTAAAAGTTCTTTTATTGATAGTGTCAACAAAAAGGTTCACACATTAAGTGACTTCAAATCTCAAGCAATAGAATGTGATAATTAGCTATTTGAGAGATGTTAAGAGAAGTGCCATTGGATTCATTAAGTCTAGATACCATGAAAATAATGACTTCCCAAGGAAAACAAGAAACAAATACTGAGCCCACATAGATCGATTTGGCCCTATTCAAGCCATTGTCAACTCAAGAAAAGCAATGATGACACTCTCAAGGATTATGTTTATGTAAAGGACTTGGGCATATTTCTCAATGTTTCCCTAATAAGAGGCTACAAGTATGAAGCTCTACTATGCCCTCATTTTTCCTAGAAATAGGGATACTTAGCCACAATAGGAACCATGTGTAGAAATTACACTATACATCAAATAGAATTTGAGCAAGGAGTAGAGAACACACATCAAATATGAGAAGAATAGAGAGTGCTTTAATTTCAAATAAACTGATACAAAGATGGTTCTATCCACCCATGCACTTCCACTTTGAAGCTTAGATGGCGATCTAGATAGATGATAGGCAAAGAGCTTAAGGGTACCTAGAAGAACTCTGACTAGGTGAAAGATAGATTGATGATGGCTTTAGAGGGGTCTTCCATTTATAGTCCGAGAAGGTAGTTTGGTCGACATGTCCGACCATATTAGGAACCTTCCCTAGTTGCTACCAACATAACTACTCTATCTAACCCAAAGGCTAGATCTGCAAAGGTTACCTTTTTGCCATCCTATCATATAGACCTCATCTTACATATAAAGTCAAGACCCACCCAATGTATGTGCTTACACATGGCTTCTCCTCATAATGGGAGCCTTACAACTTAGAGCACCATGGATCATTGGTGGCACCTTACGAGGGTGGGGCATTGAGCATATCTAACACCATGTGGCTAGATGAAAATTAAGAACTCTTAGAAGGTCCCTCCTTGTTTGTTGAGGCTACTTCAAGATTTATATTGTTGATAAGAGTTTACACCACATTAATAACTAGATATTAAAGAACTTTTAGACTTTGGAGCCTCTATATATTTTATGATGAGAAGTTTTCTAGGTGGGATGGCATCACAATCATGGAGAAATATAGCCTAATTTATGCAAAAGTCATAGATGGACATCCTCTTGCTTCAAATGATACCAGGTCTAAAACTCATTCTATAAATGTAATATCGAGAGACTTTGTAAGAGACATAGCATTCAATATCATATGTTGCCCAAGAAATCCAATCAACATTGGTGTACCCTAGGCTATCCTAATATTAATTGGAGAACTCAAAAAGTTGTGTGGACCAAGGCCAACCAAAATAATTTACTAAAAGAGACAATACAATACCAACTTACATTGGGGCTAAGGTATTCATGAGAGTAGCCAAGAAAAGACCTAATTTTCTAATATATACTTTACTAGCCATGTTGGTATTGATAAAGGCATGCAAGCTCTCCCACTCCAGTATCATGATTATCAAGATGTATTTGAAAACAAGAAAGCATATATGTTTCTTGAGCACCGAACTTATGATTGTGGCATCAAGTTATGAGAGGGATCTCAACCACCCTTCAACCCAATTTACAAGATATCTCAAGATGAATTTGTAGAATTACAAAAATATATTGATGAGAATCTAGCCAAGGCCATATGATACTCAAAGCCATTGCGGCAAGAGATCCAATATTATTTGTCAAGAAGAAGGATGGATCTCTTTGTATGTGTGTTCACTACAATGGATTCAACAAGATAACCATTAAAAATCATTATCCACTTTTCTTCATCCTAAAACTCTTGGAGCAACTTGAAATAACAAAGATACTCGCAAAAATTAATCTTCACGGGGCCTATAATATTGTAAGAATAAGAGAAGGTGATGAATGGAAGATAGATTTTTGTACTAATCACTTTAAATATGTTGTCACGACGTTTGGTCTCGCATATACTCCATCTAATGAATATCGTGTTTTGTGGATACCTAGATGACTTTGTGGTAGTATATTTAGGTGATATTCTAATATTTTGTAAGAATAAAAAACAGCATAAGCATCATGTGTGGTTAGTTCTTGATAAGCTACATGAAAAGGGCTTGTATGCTAAATTGGAAAAGTGTTCCTTTCATCAACCAAAAGTGAAAGTCCTTGGATATATGGTCTCTCAAAATGCAATCTCAATGGACAAGAAGAAGGTGAAGCCTATTCTTGAATGGAAAGCACCAAGATGAGGTTAGATATGCAATGCTTCTTGGGATTCACAAACTTTGACCAAATCTTCATTAAAGATTATTTCAAGATCATCGTCCTACTCACAATTCTAGAAAATGAGAAACATATGTGAAACTTTGGTGCAATGAAGGCTTTTCACACACTTAAAGTAAGCCTTCACTATGGCCCCCGTAGTATTGATGCATATAGATCCATCAAACTTCTTGAAGAGTGATCCATTAGATTTTGCTCTTGGTGCTATCCTAAGCTAGTGATGATGACTGAGTACATCTAGTGGCTTTTCATTCATGATAAGGAACTTTTGGCTATTATCGACTCTTTTGAAACATGGATGCATCTTCTAGAGGGGGCACCTGAAAAAGTCATAATATTTATTTTTAAAAAAATCTAGAGTACTTTATGAGCTATTGAGTCTTGAATCTACAACAAGCAAGATGAAGTACCTTCCTTTCTAGCTTTTATTTTGTCATAATATTAACTTGGCAACCAATAAGGAAAACTTGATGCATTGTCTCGATACTCCTATCTTTCATGTAGAAAAGGAGATGTAGTTCATGACCAATAGGATTCCCAAAAGATCTGACATTTTTTCTATAAGTTGAGAGAGAACTTTCCAAGGATCTCTTTGCTCAGAGTATCAAGTAAAAAATTCAAGAAGGATGCATAAGTATTGAATGCCTCTAGCAAGTTGAAAGCATGCTATATTATCAAGGGCTACTATATATACCACCTAGATTGCTTCAATTATAGATTCTCAAAACAAGGCATGGCCTTCCAATTGCATAACATTTTGGGGTCAATAAAATAATAGAGCTCATCTCTTGAGACTATTGGTGACTTCAAATGTAAAAATATTAATTAAATAATTTGTACACACATGTGATATGTGCAATCGAGTCAAAGTTTGTCGCCATTGACCTCATGGGTTGCTCCACCCCTTGCCTATTCCTAATCACCCTTGGTCATTCGTGCCGATGGACTTCACTAATCTACCTTTCTCTAAGGGGTTTGATTCTATTCTTATGGTGATGGATAGATTTACCAAGATGGTACACTTCACATATCCACAAGATAGTTATTAGTGAAGGCATATCTTGACTTTCCCTTGAACATATCTACCATTGTCTATTTGAGAGAATATTGTTTCATATTAAGAACCACTGTTTGTGTCAAGTTTTTGGAGACTTCCTTAAACTCGGAGGCATCCAAACCAACCTCTCGACCAATCACCCTCAAAGTAATGGATAAACAAAGAGAGTAAATCATTTCTTAGAACAATATCTCCCATGTACAATCAATTTTTATCAAGGTAATTGGGTGGATTTACTTTCTTTGGCTAAATTTGCCTATAATAATGCTAGTCATACCTCCACTAGGCAAACTCCAGTAATTGCCAACTATGAAAAATGCCCTAAAATGGACATTTATACGAGTCACCCAATAAAGAATCTAGTAGCTAAAAAGTTGTAAAATATCCATAAGGAGTTAAAATTCATGTATTCAACAACCCTAGGAAAGATGTAACGACAATGCTAATCGACAATGGATGCAACATTTAGCCTACAATATTTAGGTCAAGTTTAGATTCTATGACAAGATTTATGTTCTTCTTGTCCTTCAAAAGTTGTATTATCAAAGACTTGGGCCATTCAAGATCATTGGCCAAGTGAATCCAATCACTTGTTGTCTCTAGTGACCATAATCTATGAGAATTCACCCAGTATTCCATGTCTTAGTCTTAGAGCCTTAATATACATCCTTAGTAAAGGGGAAGAACTTATAACCACCACCACCTATTGAAATCAAAGGTCACCCGAAGTATAAAATTGATGGAAGGTCTATGACTCTAGTGAGCGAACATGGGAACCAACCTCCCACCTTTGTGAAGCATCTACTACAGTAAAGGAGTTTCATCAATGATATCCATTGAAGTTAGGAGTCTTATTGAGAAAACCCACCACTCCTCATGGAACTCATTGCTAAAGGAGGGGTTAATGTGATAGACACAAGGAACCTAGCATTTTCTAAAAGCTTCTAGAAGATTTGAGAAAGTTCTAGAAGATTCTAGAAAGATTCTTTGAAAGTTATAGAACAATGCTTACATTAGCACTTACATCATCATGACACATGGAGATTCTTTGGAAGGTAACATAATAGTACTTACATAAGCACTTACATCATCATCACTTATGTCATCAATTATATTGATAATGCTTATGCTATCAATGATGTCATCATCTAGAAGCTTCTTCTTAATCTCAACTCATCACTTATGGAATCTTGAGTATAATTTCTACAAGCAATTCATCGTCTCCACCTCAATACTAGCATCACTTGCATTTACATCTACATTTTCTACCTCCACACCACCTGCATTATCCACCTCCGTAATAGTATCATTTGCATCTCTAAGCATTGTCCCACCCTATGGATGTTGCATGTAGACTTAGGTGAGATTTCATGCGGAAAACCTCATGCAACCACGTACCATAACCAACATGCAAGAGTAATGGCCTACTAGATTAATATACCAATGAATCTTTTCTATATCATATTTTTTCTTGCATGCCTTCTAACATTGTTTTAGAGGCTTCCACCTTTATGGTTGGATTGGAGAAGTTTAGGGGATATAAGCATTATTGACTAAATAACGCTTAAAAAGGGGTCATTTTAGTGCTTTGTTAGAATGAATTATTATATGTGTACTCTACCAATGGAAGGTACTTAATCCACTTCTTTAGCTCTCATTGTAATAAGCCCTCAAATATCTTTCAAGACCTTGGGGATATAGGCACTTGTGCCTATGCCACCCTGTATTTACTTCATACACAGTTGTTGGGGGTAAAGGCACTTGTGCTTATGCCGCCATGTCTGTACTTCACACCTTTACACTACAAGTGGCAGGAGCCCATCATTGTCACTTTATTCTTTCAGTGACAATTGAATAAGGGAAGACCAGTCACACATTGTGACTATTCAAGTTTCCACACACGGTGTTTCTCTCTCTTGCTCTCTTACTCCATTCTCCATAGCTCCTACTTTACTCTTGCTTTTACTTATATGCTTCCACTTGGGCTTTACCTTTCAATTGGTATCAAAGGGGGCATTCGAGGAGCTTCTTCATCCTTTGCTTCAGCCTGGATTCAAAGCTTCAGCTCAAGGTTTCATGGCAACCATTGTTTCTTCCTCTCGAGATATACATTGAGTCTTCCCTTCTCTCAACTTATTCTAGCTTACTCCCAACTTGTTGAGGAGCTTTCCAAGGCTTAGTTGAGTCTTGTTGAGTGCTTATTGAGCTAAGGAGAAATCATTCTATCCACAATGACTAGATATAGAGCATGTTGTAGAAGTCATAGACAGATATTGTAGCTTGATAACACTTTTATATTTTAACTTTTGCATATGATATCTAATTCAAGTGTTCTATAGCTAGAAACAAAGATTGCTAGAGTTACAGATCTAAGCACTTGTAGAGTTGATTTTGTGTATTTTTTAGTTCTATGTTTTACATAGAATAGAATAGTTCTTGTTTGAACAACAAATATGTCAAGAATCCCATGGTGAGGAGACTTGCCTAAGTTGTTGCACCAAACACACACTATATATATAAGAGGAAGCTCACTCAACAACACAAGAAGAGAGAGGCCAAAACATTTTCTTGTTGGTTTTTTCTTCTTTTTTCTCACCCAATACAATGCACACAAAGTATAGATAAGATACAATATAAAGAAAAGTGGCCTATGAAGTCAAATAGTGCATAATTGACTAACACTATAATTATACTAGTTGTAGGCAGGTGCAACAAACTAAATATAATAAGTGATAAGTCAGTGGCCATGTGAGGATCATATTAAACACCAACATACTAAGTGTAGATGTGCAGACCCATCTAATTAGGCGTTCCATGTCATCAATATGTGCATGTAATGAGCTTGCCATCTCAACACTTCACCTCAAGCTCAATTGTATCTTTGCAACCACAAATAAGCTTCAAAATCTTTGAAGCTTCTCTGTATCTAATGCCTTTATAAAAGTGATAGCTATCTGATCTTGTATGTTGACATATACCAAGTCAATCCCTCTTGCAAGTACCTTCTCTCTCACAAAGTGGTAATGCATCTCAATGTGTTTTGTCCTAGCATGGAACATTGGATTCCTAGCTAATTATATGCTACTCATGTTGTCACAGTGAGGGACAATTGGACCATCTCCTTACACATCCAAATCACCTAATAACTTTTCTAGCCATACCACCTCACATGTTGCCATAGTAGCACCTCTACACTCCACCTCTATTACTCAATAGACACATTGGATAGAAAGTGTCTATTTTCAATCTTGAACAAAACCAAGTGCACCAACCAAGGTAGTGGGGAGACATAAATATGTGCACACCTTAGATCGCCTCATATACTCAAATAAGTATACAATATGGTATATGTGTGAACACTAAGAATATAATGATGATAGTAGCTGGACAGTAACCATTGTAGCTATCCATCTAGAGTTGGCACATTGGACATTCACAATTAAGTCTTGTCACATGAAGAAATGGCTTTTGGACTAGTGCACCTCCCTTTATAGATCTTCAACATTTTATTTAATGCAACACATTTCCCCCTATAGATGCCTTAAGCTCTCATGCCTACTCTATGCTAACTAGGCTATCAACTTCCTTCCATCAGACACCTCTAGGCTTCATTCACTTGGATATGAAAGTAGCTATCCCATTTTTCTTGCCTTAGAAATGTTTCATTGTTTCTAGCGCACACATCCTCTCAAGGGCAATTAAAACCCAACAAATTGAAGGTCTTGAATCAATAAGAGTTTTACCAAGTCTGATTGTTGAGCAAAAAGCCAAAAAATTTAATTTCATTTGTAACGTCACCACTACTCAGTTCACCTCAATAAACAATCTGCATGCACATTAAGAGTAAAAGCATCCACTTCAAATGCAAGTTATTTTATGTTGGAAAAGAAAATTATTATGAAACATTGTCACATTCACATACCTACACTTCATTAAATACATAATGCTTTAAAAAATTATATCATAATATTTAAATAAGATACATGCCACACATTTTAAACTAGTGCTAACCATGTTATAATAATAAGGATAATGGTCATTATTAATGAGATATTATATGAAATTCATAAGTGAAAGTACTTGAGAAACCCTCCCAAGAGAAGCTAATTAAAACTATGTTTGTAATATAAAATAGTAACAAGAACTAGCCTAGTGAATAGTCGATTGGCAATTAAGCACACTTGACTGATTACAATGTCAGATGGGAGATCTCCCAAGAAGTCTCTCCTACAAGTGAGTGGTGGCTTCTCGTACATAGCTAATAGTGCCCATGAAGCTTTCATAGCCCATTTTCCAAGTATCCCAAGGCTAAGATACTAATATACCCATTCCCACCTAAGGTCTCTTTTTTGAAAATTTCATAAAATCTTTTCTTTTTCAAAGACAAAAAGATGTTGTGTTATCACATTCTAAAAATGAAGCCCACACCTTGACATCATCGATTATGCCAATTAAAATGCTTAAGATTAAATCCCCCTCCCTCCCCCCAAGTAGTATATAAAGAGGGGTATGGCGCCTCAAAAAATTACAAATCCTATAGAGAATTACATCTTGTTGAGTGTGATAAAGTTGCTCTCTCCCTCTCTCTCTTTTGCAATCACACAGAAGCCCTACTAGAATCCTCCAAGCTCTTCCCTCTTCTCTCCACATAGTATGGAAGCTCTATTGGATTTTATTTAGACTATTCCATGGCTCCTAAGAGACATCGAGATGTTGTGTAGGCTCCTATGCAGGATGAAGAAGTCGCTATTATTGAAGTTCAACTTGAAGTTGAAGCACACCTTGAAGTTATTCCCAAACCTATCCAACCTATAGAACCGGTCATTGCATGGTAACATCGAGTTTTGATCATACATTATAACAACAATGGTTGACCCATGGAGGATAATCAAGCTTGGTGAAGGAAAAAAGAGTTATTTCTAAATCTTTAAACTTTATCTCAAAGAATTTCATAAATTTTTTAATCAAACTTATATGGTTACTTCATTTAATTAAAGAAGGAGCTCCGAATATTTAGAAAAACATAAAATGAGTTTTTTACTACTTGATTTTTGCTTTGAGGAAAAGATACAAGAATTGATAAAGGGATAGACTCTATGCATCTCATATGTTAATAAATATATTAAAAATAATGTTTCTATGGTTATGTTTGATTTTGGATTTGAGAATGAACATATATGTATCTAATGGGTCCATGCTTGTAATATCCTGATATGTTATAGAATATGGTGGTTTAAGACGGGATCTCCAAGCCAACGCTCCTTAGCACTCTATAGAGTGTGGAAAACTCAACTATGGGTGGGGGTCCTATGCTAAATATTGAAGATTGAACAAAAGGTTATAATTGCTTGCTTGATTATTGAATAACCACAAATTGACTTGAAAAGCAGAAAGCCAATTTGAGCATGATGCACATTGATTCATATTAATTGTTTTAAACTTACAATCTAGACAAGAGAAATCTTGCTTGAACACGAGACACTTTTAGTTTTTAACTTAAGTTACTAGTTGAATTTGAAGAGACTCCTCCAACCAAGGCACACACCTCTAAGGGAAACTATTGATAGAAAATGGAACCCATTGTGCAAAAATCAAATAATCAAAACCACTAAAAGAATAAGCCTCAAAGACATGTGAGGAACCACAACAAAACACTTGATAGATAAGTCTACTTCACCTTAAGTTGAGGACCACACTCGTAAAAGTTTCAAGTGCTATAGAGTATGCAACAATGGAGAAAGAACAAGTCTCAAAAACTTGTGAGGAATCACAACAAACCACTTGATAGATAAGTCTACTTCACCTTAAGTTGAGGATCACACTTGTATTAGTTTCAAATCCTCTTGAGTATGCAACAATTGAGAAAGAACAAGTCTCAAAAACTTGTGAGGAACCACAGGAAACCACTTGATAGATAAGTCTTCTTCACCTTAAGTTGAGGACCACACTTGTATAAGTTTCAAATCCTATAGAGTATGCAACAATGGAGAAAGAACAAGTCTCAAAGACTTGTGAGGAACCACAACAAACCACTTGATAGATAAGTCTACTTCATCTTAAGTTGAGGATCACACTTGTATATGTTTCAAATCCTATAGAGTATGCAACAATGGAGAAAGAGTCACTATTAAAGGACATCCTAGAAAAATGGAGCACAACCCTAGATAGCTTTTGAGCTACTACTAAAAAAGATGTTAGCGTGTTGTAATCGATAGGAATAGAGGATCAATATCAAAATTTGGTTGAGAAAAGTAAGGATACACTAGATAATTTGGTGGGCTTGACCATAGCCACTCAATGAGAGAAGGAGCATATGCAATGAGGGATTAACAATATTGGGAGGCTACCACACAATGGAGGTCTCACAAGATCATCAACAGACTCAGTCAATTATTTAGTGCAACAGAGACTACTAGACAACTCATATGCTATTCATATATTAGAACACACATAACCAATTCTCTATTGATAGGACTTAGCACCACGCTTTCTTCTAAGGAATAAGCAAAGTTTCCATATTTTTTAAGCAAATAGAGAAGTAGAAATCATGGGATGACCCCTATAGCTTTGTAGAGTAATTCAAGCAAGTGCACCAATGTAAAGAAGGCTCAAGCCCTTGGAGTTTTCTTGAGCAACAAAGGAAGGGTGTGGTATATGTTTAGATATTAATATGAAATTTGTCTTGTATGTTCTCAAGGATTTTGTGCAAAAGTCAGATATGTGAACAACCTCATCATATGGCTTATGAATCTACATCAATAAGAGAAAGAGAGCATGTGAGATTACATCTCCAAGGTCTAGAGCCTCTATAAGTGAATCCCTCTTGTAGAGAGGTCCAATACCAAAGACATTACCTAAGCTTCATGAAACATGAGCATATTTATGAAGCCATGTCCAGTAACTTGATTTTGGATAGGTCCAACCTCAATACAATCTTAGATGAGGCCATTTGCACCAATGACTTGCATAGAGAGAGGAATTGAGTCACAAAGGATAGATTAGGTAGCAATGTTGCATCCATAAGGAATAGTTGAGTTTAGCATAACACAAGACCTCCTCACCACATCATTAGTAAGACATCCAATGCATGCACTATGGAGGTAACCATCTTCCATCCAAGTGTTCACAATCTCCTCAAGTTTGCACAAATTGTGCTTGTCTTGGGCATGAAATAGCCTACATTGAGCTCCTAGATGCTTGCCCTACACAAACCCATTTAACAACAATGCATGCCTATAGCAAAATAGGGTGCTTTAATATATTAGGTCCCTATAGTTATAGCACTACAACTCCTATTAAATAAAAGCCAACCACACAAAAAGAAAAAGATTAATCCTTCAAGCATACACTAACCTCCATCCCTCCATTATCGCGCATCCTTCAAGTGAAACTCTAGCCCTGTGGAAGAGCCAATGAAAGAAGCATAGTCTACCAATTCCTTCATCAAATATGACAAGTATGGTGACATAATTCTTATGGATTCTGGGCCTATACTTATCATGATATGCAAGGGTAAAGAAGGGGAAGAGGTCCAACATAGTTTAAGAATCCCAATGAGTGCTAGAACTATGGACAACCTAGACATGTGTCCTCAAGATGCCCATAGAAAGTTGAACCACCCAAGGATAATGGATCAACAATACCTTGAATGTGGCATAACCCATAAGTATATTGATTATCCCAAGTACAAGTCCAACGTGCGGAAGGTCATAGTCGTGTCGATGCTTCTCACCCTCTTTGGGATAGAGATTATCCATGATGAGGATACTTTACTAATACTCATAAATGACATTACAAAAGACCTAAGAAAAGAGGTTGGCATTAGTATTCCAAGACCATCCACAACTAGCAAATCCATAATGGAAAAAAAGAGTACAAGGAAGAGGAAAATAAAGTTATAGCTAAATTGACATTCCAAAGTGAAGAAGTCCCCATGCTTCTAACTAGTAATTAAGTGCTAAACACGCATACACACATATCATGTGCATGCACGCACATGCATCACACACACGCACACGCACACGCACGTGCACGCACACACGCACACGCACGTGCACGCACACACGCACACGCACATGCACACGCACACGCACATGCACATGCACACGCACACGCACACACACAAATGATGGAGACTTTAGCACATATAGAAGTAGAGATAAAATCTTGTTCTTCCACACAAAAGGACTAAGTCTATGACATGATAAAATATTAATGTGAAATTAATAAAATCCATGTATATGAAATCACTAAATGTGAATCCACTAAGGATATATGAATGTGTCCTCTATAACAAGAAATGGGCTATGTGGGTGTAGCTCAACTGCAAAATTGCTAGCATGTCCTCTATGTTTGTTAACTAACATATCAATGAGTAAAATTTTGTCGAATCACTAAGACATGTATTGGATGCCATCACATGTGGAGCTCAATATTTCAACACTCCCCTTTGAGGTTAGCATGAGTTCGTGCAATCCAAGCATAGTCCTAGAGGAGTGGAGCAATATGTCCAACATGATCCTCCATATCAACATAAACTAAGTCAATAATACATGTTAAAACTCACTCTTGAATGAAATGGTAGTGGGCCTTGGCCCTTGCATTCTACACTAGATTTGTAGCCAATAGAATGCTCCTAAGGTTATCACAATACATGATAACCTTTTTGTCCACATGAAACCCCAAATCATCATATAGCTTGCATAGCCAAGCTATATTACATGCTACACTTGTAGCACTTTTTTACTTTGTCTCAATACTACACAATGCAATATAGGTTGTTTCTTATTACTGCAAGTACTAATAGCACTCCCATAGGAGAACATAAAACCACTAGTAAATCTCCTACATGAAATGTAGTACTACAATTTTGATTCTTGTAACCATGCAAGTTCAATAGTATGGCTATAGCATAGAACAAAGCATAATCAAGTGTAGACTTGTAACATACCTATTGCCTAATATGGAAGATAATGTTTGGTAGTCACTTAGGGTCTTCTCCTAGTTGCCACCATTTATATTTCTCAAGAATAGTCGGGTTTTGAGTTAAATGGGTTACCTTGGGTCTACCATGCAATGAAGCACCATGCCTCAACCCACGAGGATCAACCTACAAGATCCTACAGACTTAATAGTCACTAAGAAAGGTCGAGCACTCATCAAGATGATCACTTTGTAATCAATCAAGATTGAGGGTAAACCAATCAATGCACTTGGTTCATAGTGAGTGAGAGCTGAGAGAGAGTTGTACTTGACCCCTCTACCCATAGGGAAAAATCTCATATTTGTTCCCCTAAAATGACACTTGGTTGGGTTCTATGATTGCACCCTAGGAAAGTCATCAATTAGTTCTAACCTATTTATACATAGTTGAAAAGCAACTAACTAATCGGATCAACCCTACCATCGAGTGTTTTTCCTCTTGAGGAAAATTGGTCGCTCACTTTCCATTTGTAAATGTCATGTTCTTACTTTTCTAAACATAACATTCTACATACACTTTTTTACACATGAAAGTAACTTCTTTAATTACCCATTATCATAGGGGTTGTTTAATGTCTTTCTTAGTATACATACACGAAATTATAGGAAATCATCCCTTTTCAAACAACTGTATTATAAGTATTTACATTATCCTATCCACTTATAAGAGCTATAAGTTCAAACAATCCGCCCTTCTCATCAGGGCAATCACTAGCTCTTAACTCTAGGCTCTCGATGCATTGCCACATCATAAATCATATGGATTTCATCCTCTAAATTAACATTACTAGATTAGAACCCCTTGGTTTCTGCATTTCTGTAAGAGGGAACCTTCTATATGAAACCCCCCTATCTAGGCATAGGTTAAGCATCCTTAGACAAGTCAAAATTGGCTCATGTGTAGAAGCCCCCAATCATTGCCCTTGGAGAGATGCAACATTGATCAAAACTACCCATCATTTGGGCATATATTCACCTTGATCAAATTGCAATAATAAATCTTAATCAAGTTTTTATTCATGATAGATACCAATTAGCCCTTTCTAAAGATTATCTTTAACTTATTATTTTATTATAATGTTGTTTAAACACAATGCTAAGATTTTAATGATAGAAGGGTTTGTGTCCTTCAAGCCTCCGCTATAGATTGTAGTGATTACTTACTTAAGTACACTCCATCCTTATTAATGTTAACCTAATTTCTATATGTCTAATCTTGACAAAAATTAAATTTCCCATTGTGCAACATTTTAACTCGAATTATCATGTATAGATCTTGTTTTCCTATGTTTATCACTATCCTCGATTGATGGATCCATTACATAATGGTTCTTATGGTCCAAAAGTATTTGTAAGAAATTATTTGGAAAAACCAGGTAGCGATAATATTTTAATTCCTTAATATTTACGATATTGATGGTAGATATACACTTTAGTTTTTAGAGTCCAATCCTAGGTATTTAGCCCTTATGATAGCTTGCATATCAAGGCTTCCATCCTTTGTCTAAAATTTTTCCTTTACATTTATTGTGACCTCTCTTAATTATTAATATCTACTTGAGATAGTCTAGCTTGTTTCATATCTATATTATTGGAGAGTAATAAGAAACATTATACATGCCCTCATGACCCCATAATATCATACTTATTAAACACCAAACTTTCTTTAACTATGTATTTTGATTATTATTCTCATTCATTTTATAGCTATTAGCATGCCATGGTTATGATTCAATGTATTAATGTGAAATTAGGATCTTGATCCACTCCAACATGCTAATGCAACAAGAACTTAGGATTCTCAAATTTTTGTTATAATTTACATAATTAATTTAATGATGCATATGGGTGCCTAGACTGTGATTCCTTCTTCATTCTTTTGATTCAATCTCTCTTTTAAAACACTCTGCTTTAGAGTGTTTTTTTCTTAATAACATGCACATAGCTTAGGTTCAATATGTACACCCAATCTAATCGCTTACAACTTAAGGACTTATCATCCTACATATACTAATAAACTTATTATAATGTGCATGTAAAATTGAGAAATCCAAAGTGCATCTTGATATAGTGCATCTTTTCTTTCACGAGCTATGTAATCTTTTGTCAACTAACGATATGTTAAAATCTTTTAATGATACAAACAAAATTTAGATTCAAAATACATAGAAATTTGCTTAATAAAAGGGTGTCTATCTTTTTTTTCTTTTAGCTACAATCAATTTACCATTTTCAAATACAAAGAATATAGGACTTTATTGACCTTTCAAGAATCCTATGTTAATGTATCAATTTTAAGAGGATAAAGTGATTCGAGCACTTCAAATGACTCCTTCCCTAGCTCTTTTATTACTAAAGTAAACTGTAAATTGGCCAATCCCTATCTATTTCTTGCTAAAAATTGATATGAAATCAAAGATCTTAGTGAAACCATTTCTCTTAATGATGAGGAGATGTAGACACATATCTGTCTCTCATATGAAATGCATCATGCAACTTCCATTGCTATTCATGGTGACCAATAGACTTGACGACTTTTACCAATATTTTGATAGTCCATAACAGAAAAATTCAAGATGCTAGACTAAAATGAAGTAAATAGCTTCTGCATGGCTTGGAGGGGGCAATGCCATCATGACGTCCAAGTGTTGTGGTTTGATTTGTAGATAGTGTAACAACACTTGGACCTCATGATGGCACTTTTCCCCTGCAATTTTGCATGCAAGCCATGCAAAATTGGAGGGGGCAATGCCATCATAAGGTCCAAGTTCTATGGTTTGATTTTGTAGATAGTGTAACATATATTGAAGGGCAAGGGGACGAGCCAAAAAGGCGTTTGTCGAGCTACAATTAGGGTGACTATGGCATTTGCATCTACTTTAATGTTGATGTAGAAGCATTTCACAACCCTCCTAGAAGTAGTCTTGGTTTGGGCTACAAAAGTAGCCACTTGTTGTGGTAATGTACTACATTTGCATCAGGTTTGACACTACCTGAACTTGCACTTGCTATGACTATGCCTATAAACTAGATGGCGGTGGTGCCATTTGGAAGTGTCCCTGTTGTTGGAAATGTTGCATGAGACCATGATGTGGAAGTGACTGCAACCAAGACAACCCACCCTTTTCACATAAATGCAGAAATAATTCTACACATTGGAGTTCATTTGTACTTGGGGATGTGTGAGATCCTCTATTTTCTTTAGGCTTGTCTTCCTCCTCATATACTGCATGAATCAAGCCTAGGAGATTCATCTTATTGTCAAGCTATAGACACTAACACTAGTGTAGGAAGTTGGAAATCTCATCTGCATCACCAGCTTATCAACTTCAAAAGAAAATCTTCAAAATTTAGTGGATGTACAGAGCATATTATCTTGTCTTGGTTCTACAAAAGTCTACTTAATAGGGAGAGTTGCAAAAATTTTTCAAAGGGTCGATATTAGTTTGAGAGGGCCATCCCTAGTAGGGATTATCAAGAGGGTGAAATGTACATACTAGCTACTCAACAAGAGTGGTACACTAACATATCATTAATGAACAATCGACTTTAGCCACAAGTGAGATGGTTATGCTAGTTGGGAAATGGAAGCTATGATGCAAAGAAATAGACACAGAGCATTCTGAATCTGAAGTTGAGAAAGTGCTTCAAGGTGGAATGAAGAGGGGCAGTAGCCATTATTTCCTATAGGGTAAAGGGCCTTTTTCATTCAAGAAAATTAGGAAGGTCAATCTTTGACTTTTGATGCATTGACTATTGGATTTTATGAATGTTCAGTGATACAATTGCAATGCTTCATTTAGTAATGGAGAAGAAGACCTGAAGTGATTTGGGATAGTATATTTTATAAGGATCTTCTTATAGATTTTAGATATTGCTTTCTTCAAATTTCTAAAGGTGCCAAAGATGGATCAAGTGGACTTTACTAGATCACAAACAAGGGATGGAACTCCATTTCAATCATTATATTTTCAAGGGGTTCTCAACAAGGTTGTCATGGGCATTATGAACAATTGCACTATGAAAATCGGAACAATGCATTGGTATGAGAGGCATTATTGATATTAGAACAACATGCATATAATAGCGATGCATATTCTCTTGGACAAGCATGTAAATGAAGATCATGCGTATTATGGATAGCATCATGAACATGAATAGCATGTTGACCATTATTTTTATGGCCATCACATGGTCAATATTATGGTGGTCATTGACCATTTCATGGGTAGTAGCTACTTGCATTACGGTCAACAATTCCTTGAGTAGTTTCCTTTTGGATGTACATATGACCATAATTCTTTGGGGCAACATGATATGTATGATCAACATTTTTTTGTGTAGTATGATGCATACGTTCATGATGTATATGATGTGGATGTATAGTCTTCTTATTTTAACCCACGTTTGAATGATGGAGAGCATTCACATGCATTTGGGTAGCACCATTATGAGATGCCAAATTGTAGTTCTATTGATGAAGCAAACAATGATAGCAAGTTGAGTGACTATGTGAAAGAATCTTTAGCCAAGGTTATCAAAAGAGATACTTAATGAATGACACGATAAGAGAATTTTGTGCTCAAGGTTTATGTTATAAATGTGTTGAAACAATGTCTTTCGATCATAAAGACAAATGCAAGGCTAAGAATGTAAGAATAACTTGGGTCATTGAGGAGGATGTGGATGAGTATGATGGGTCCAATGAAGAAAATGTACTTCTAGTTGACACAACTACACCTAAAGAAGGTTTACATCAACCTATGGAAGAGGCTTATACAAATCATGAGTTTAATGAGAGAATATTGATGCTAAAGCTTGGGCATGCAATGAAGATACATAACAATCTATGGAAGAATATGATGCCTTTATGTTTCCATTTGATTCAGGGGATCATGAGGATGATTCTTTGTTTCCATTTAACTTGGGAGGTGATGAAGAAAGTATTTTCCTACAACAAGTACCTCTAGATGCGATGATTACTTTAATGGCTATCAATTTGATCATGGGGGTATTTAGCTTTAGTGAAATTCCTTTTTGGTAGGCTTCAAACTAAGATTTCCCTAAGTGCATTCTACCATCCTTTCAAAGGCATCAATAATTCTTCAAAACAATAAGATTATTACAGTATTAGGACAATGGATAGTTTTATGTGAGAATTTTTTGTGATGGAATTCATTGCTCTAACCATACCAAAAATTGATTTTGTGACATGAGAGGATACATTGGGTTCTATACTTCATTTTTATACCTCGTATGTCTCAATCAGGAATTTCTATCAAAAGCTATGGCTCATTTACTACAATAGCCCTATTCAAGAGAGCATGCAGGCTTTTCATAGTTTCAAGCTTTATGATGCATCCTATTTCTTGAGCTAAATTCTTCATGACTTCGTGGAGCATATTCAGCAATAATACTTCATGATGGAGTTCCTTTTCACATGATTCATTCTTGTGCTCTTTTGATTCTAAAGCTTTAAGGATAAAGCTAATAAATGCCCTTGTAACTTTAGTTTAGTGTAAAATATTCGTGAGGACTTAGGATGGGTATAAAAGGTTGGAATTGTAAAGGAATCAAGAATTTGAAAGTTGACTCTTTCATCATTTATCGATGACTTGAAGCATTGGTTGTAATAGAGTCTTGCACAATGGGTGATCCATACTAATGCAGACTCCTATTTTAGCAATCCTTAATGCTCCGAGATTCTTGGATTCCAAAGATTTACCAAAGATTTAACTTTAGAAAATGAAATCCCCAAATCAAGGTAGCATTTGATGAAAAAGTTTCACCCCATAATGCTCTCGATGATCAAGAGTCTTTCTCAATGCTTGTAAATCTTTGTTTCAAAAGGCTTCCCATGGCAAATGTAATGTGTTCAATCCTTGACATGTTTTAGCAGTCCATCAAGAGTCTGATCTAAAAGATGCTGCCTGGCACTCCTATGGAATGCCACAGGGTTTGTCAAATCGTGAATCCCGAGTCTACTCTGCAATGAAGTGTATCGGCCAACCCTGCTAGGATCAACCTGAATCTTTATGGGTTCCAATGATCAAGTTATACTACAGCCTTCTAGCATCGGCCGTTGATCTACTTTGCACAGAGCATCTAAACCGAGGTGGACTCATATCGCACTTGGTTCAAAGAGAATGGGAAATAAGAGGGATGCATCACTAGTCCCATTCCGGTCCCCTAAAATGATATGAGCTAGGGTTCTTCCCTACATTATCTAGGGTCAATACGTCATCATGGTTTGAATGTTGAGAAGCCTCCCAATTCTCTAGGACCACCCTATTATTGTAGGACGAACCCATCGGAGGTTCCGTCAACTCGCTTCCCTTGGTAGCTTTAGTTTTCTACTTACCTAAGGGCACATTAGTGGTAACACATACAAGCATCTTCCTTAATTAACCTGTTAGTCACATATTCCTTTACATAATTTATGCACTGACACGAAAATAGTTCATGCAAATTTCTTGAAAAGTAAACTCTATATTAAAATTTCAACGAAGATAAAAACGTCGTCCATAGGATGATTCCCGCAATTCATAAGGATATTTATTATCTTCCTCCAAGTTTCCACCCTTGCATTAGTAATAGGGCCTTGAGAATCCATCTCGAGTCACGTAGTTCGTTTAAGTAGGACATGGAGGCAAAGGATTTATAGCCAGAGCCCCCCTTGGCATCCAAGCATCCTTCTACGTTCAAACTAATCCACGGAGAGACCTCTCATGGTGGGTTTGGTCCATATTCCCGAACGGTTATTTAAAACCCCCTTGGATAGGGTTGGCGGCCAAACAGCTGGGGGTGGTTTGGCACACCCCTCCTCCAAGAATTTAACCTGATTCATTATACCAATTTCTTATGAGAGCTTGGGTCAAACAATCAATCCTTTCACTGTTAGTGCTCCTAAAATTACAAGCACAAACAATAATGGGAAAGAGTGCTCAAAACATCTGCAAAGGTGGAGTTCCTTTTTGAACGCTTAGCATTCAACCTTCAGATCTTTCTTACCTTGGTGTCAACTGCGATGTCCCTCTGTGGGGGTAGGAAATACCCTTGTTCCGTCCCTCCTTGTTATGAAATAAGAATGATAATTTACACAATTGGTCTTACATCCAATTTGCAACACCCATTAGTTTCCAGTTGGTAAAATTTTCCAAGGTTCTATAGCTCATGGGTTGGGTTTTTTGCAAGATCTTAGATAATCCAATCTAAGATCCTCAAGGACCATTTGAGGGTGGCTCTGCCCCCTTGAGATTCTATTACGAATTTTTCAATTTCTCTCCAACTTCCATTAAGAGTTTCTTTCCTCTAGGGTTACATGATGGAAATCTTTCGCTCAATCTGCATGTAAGAGTGAGAGTAACCTAGTTCATTTTAATTACCTCTTCTCCAAATTGCAAGCTTTAGGTACAATATTTAACTATGGAGAGGGTACTTCCCTTGAAGTTTGATACGTCAATTTAAATGGTATCATGCCCAAAAAATTTGTCTAAAGGGATTCTTGAATCTAGTAACGGCTGATGAGACAAGGTTTGATCTTCTCGCTAATGTTGTTTCAACTAAAACTAACTCAGCTTTGTAATATTTTTCAATCTACATTGTGGTTGAATTCTTGGTTTACTACTATCGAAAGAATGTCCTGGTGTATTTTCCTTCTACAAGATAGCTTTAATACAAATTACGATGAAGACCACGTCCTAGGTGTAGTACAATCAAAATTATATCTAGGATATCGAGAAAAAATCAGGATGCAAGTTTTAACACCCTTGAGAGAAAATGCTTTCCATGTAATGTCGTTCCTTCATGGTTAATGTGGAGATGCAAGCTATCTCTTCTAAGCACGTCTTGAGATGCCATCCCTTAGAATAATTCAATTTTAGAATTCTTCTAAAGATGCATCTTACAACCAAAAGGCATTGGCACATACATCTAGGAGTACAACTTTATGAGTCAAAGACGAAGATTTTTAGCTCTTTCTATGAGTTACTTAACACATATATCTACTCTTTGTGTGCGGCTTTATACAAGCGTAGCTAGTTGTGTGATTTTATGAGTGAGAATGGCCCATGAATTACAGGTAGCTCTTCTACCAAAATAACTCTAATTTCATGCACCTATTTATTCAATTTTATGCAATAAAACATGATCATTTCAATAGACCCTTTCAATGCAAGGAAGTACGATCTTTCGTAAGTCAAATCTTTTTCCTTTATCTACTATTTGCTATGTAAGAAATATTATAGATAGCATTTGATTATTCAAGGATGTATTATCTACACCCGAACTTGAGTTGTTGTTTGTTGTACTGCCTTGACCGGTAACTCTGTTGAGGTTTGTGGGTTTTCCATCGGCGCGAGGCAATTTTTGCTCGGGGGCCATCCGAAGACTTGAACAATCTTTAACCAAGGTAACTTGAATTTTCTCCTTGCGCATGCGTCCTTGGTAGATGGCTTGCTCCTTACGAGTGATAGTGCGTGGGAACCTCTCTCAAAGGGGGGGTGTTGAGATTGCAAGCTCAACACATGTGGACATTGATGATGGAACGCTTAGCTAGATGGGTCCGCATGTCTACACTTAGCACATTGGTGGTCATTATGATACTCACATGGCCATTGACTTATCACTTATTATATTTAGTTTGTTACACCTACCTACAACTGGCAAATATATAGCGCCAATCAATTGGTGTAGTCTGTTATGCACTATTTGACTTAGTAGGCCACTTTCCTTTATGTTGTATCTTATCTATACTTTATGTAAATTGTATAGTGTGTGGAAGAAGAAGAAGAAATCAGCAAGAAAACTTTTTGGCCTCCATCTCTCTTCTTGTGTTCATGAGTGAGCTTCCTCTTGTGCATACATTGTGTGTTTGGCATAGCAGCTCAAGCAAGTTTCTCCACCACGCAATTCTTGACATGGTATCAGAGCCACGCCACTGAGAGAGGCTGATTTTGAAGGTTGAAGTGAAGGAAAAGAAGCAAGGTTTGAGCAAGCAAGCAACAGGTAAGAAGCTCTCCCATTCTTCCACTCTTTCTCTTGGATAGTGCACGTGGAGGTACCAGAAGCAGAGTAGAGTGAAAATCTCAGATTGTTGTGAGATTTGGTGTGCGAGCACAGCATTGTATATTTTGCAGATAAGTATGTAAGGGTTTTTCCGTAGTTTTTTTGGGCATCTGAGGCCATTGCAAGCCCCATTTTAGAGTCACAAGGTTGTAGACAGTAGTTTCAGGGTACAATGTGATTTCGGCTATATTGACCGAAAGTGGGTGCACATGTTACATAGTTCGAATCTGTAAATTTTGAGGTGTTTTCCAGGAAGTAAACATAAGATTTATCTATAAACAAGTTGTAGATTACATGTATTATTGAGCAATCAATGAAAAAGGTTGCTTGGTGTATTATTGTGCACTTGTTGTGAAAGGCTGCAGAAGACTAGCTTGTTGTGTTGTATCCTTTTTTATGATGATGGCAGAGAAGAGTGGAAATCCTATTATTGAGAAGCTTGACAAGAACAACTACCCTTCATGGAAGTTCTGTGTGATGAACTTCCTCATTGGAAAGGGCCTTTATGAGTTTGTTTTAGGTGAAGAAAATGAACCAGAGCTGGGTATCCCTCCCAACTGTAGATGAATTAAAGGCAAGGAAAGAGTGAAATGTAAAAGATAAAAATGTGATGTACTGGTTATCTACAATCATTGATAATAGTATGCTAGGACATATCAGGAATGCAAAAACTTCACATGCAGCTTGGACAATTTTTGAGAATATGTTTTCAGTAAATACAAAGGCACGAAAGATTCAACTTAAGCAAGAGTTGAATACATTGAAGAAAGGAAAAATGTCTGTCAATGAGTATGTGTTGAAGATGAGGAGCATTGCAGATACCTTAATAGTAATTGATGCAATGCATGATGATAATGATTTGGTTTCATCCACTTTAAGTGGACTCAATAATGAGAAGGCATGAAAATCATTTGTTACTTCAGTATATGTACAAAAGCCATTTTCAAATATGCATCGTCTTCACGACAAAATGAAGAAAAAAATGAGCTCTTGTTTGTTATGCGGCATATGATGAATGCAATTACAGGAAAGGGACACATGATGATGTATGGTATGTCAATTCAGGTGTATCTAATCATATGACTAGTCATGTTGAATGGTTTTGAGAGATGCAAGACTTACGAAATCCAGGTTATGTGCAAATGGGTGATGATTCATGCCACCCAATTTCACACATTGAAAAGGTTCCCTTGTCCTTGCATGACGGCCAGACAAAGAGTCTGACAGATGTATTACATGTGCTATCAATCACAAAGAATCTAATGTTTGTTGGCCAAATGATAGAGCAGGGGTTGCAAGTCTGATTCAGTGCAAAAGGTTATTTTGTAGAAGAATTTAATTTAATGATAAGTGCAGGTTGGTCGTAAAAGGAAGTAGAGTTGGTCAATGTTCACTTTAGATGTTGGAATTCATGCAATGGATGCTGCTATGTATGCTAAAGGAAAAGGAGTAGTTGCAGATATTAAAATATTGCATTAACATATTGGACATGCAAATGTGTAAAGGCTGAAATTAATGCAGTCCTCCAGATGATTGGTTATAGAGTTGGCTTCTTTTAGAGTTATAGAATTGCATAAAGTTTGTGAAGCATGCCCGTTGGGAAGCAGGCAAGACAACCCTTCTTGCATGACAGAGAAGTGAGCAGAAATATACTTGATGTAGTGCATACAGATGTTTGGAGGCCTACACATAATGTATCTCTTGGTGGTAGCAAATACTTTGTCACATTTATTGATGATTGTTCAAGGAAGCTATGGGTATATTTCATGAAGGAAAACAGTGATAAATTTGAGCATTTTAAATCTTTCAAGGTAGCTGTTGAAACAGAAACATGCCTAAAAGTGAAGTGCTTGAGATCAGATGGAAGAAGAGAGTACCTCTCTAATGAGTTTAGTGGCTTCTCAAGGACTCGTGGGATAAAAAGGTGATTTACTTGCAGGTATATCCCACAACAAAATGGGGTTTCAGAAAGAAAAAATAGACATATTGCAGAAGTTGCATGGGCATTAATGGCTGAAAAGAATATGCCAAAACATATTTGGTCCGAAGTTGTCCATACTACTGTCTATATTATGAATAGAACCCCCACAGCTATAGTTCATGGGATGACTCATGAAGAATGCTTTACTGGCAAAAAGCCTGACGTATCACACTTGACGGCATTTGGATGTGTTGCATATGTTCATGTGCTAGATGAGCTACAGAAGAAGCTTGATCCAAAGGCTGAAAAATATATTTTTATTGGATACTCTTTAGAGAAGAAAGGGTATCGTTGTTATAACCCTATCATAGGTGAGTTCAAAGTGAGCAGAGATGTTATTTTTGATGAGATGAATAGTTGGTATGCACCTACTAGTGATGTATTAGATGGTGATAATGATCATGATAGCTATGTGCAGAAAGAAAAGCAAGGATCACGGAGTCTTAGTGGACCTGAAACATCATTTGGTACTACATCTACAGTGAGCCCTTGGTCTGGGAGACTAAGGAGTAGCCCCACATCTTCAGGTGTATCTATAAGTGTTGCAGGAAAAAACAAAGGAAAGAAGAAAGTGTTGGATGGTAATGATGCATCTGCTAGTCATTTGGGATTTGATGGAGATTCTAGTGGTTCAGAGAGTTTGGATGATGAGCTTGGTATTCCTTCAGTCAAGACACCAAGTATACATAGAGCTCATAGTAATGTAAAGGCTCCATTGAGTGATCCAGTGGTACACAAATCTAGCAGGGTCAGATACCTTGTTAAAAGATTTGGCTTTGAAGGTTATGCAGCTCACCATTATGCTTATATGGTGAAACTAGTCGAGGATGTTGAGCCCACTTGTTTTGAGGATGCTGTTGGTCATGCTCATTGGGATGCAATGATGGATAAAGAGATGGCTGCATTAGAATCCAATAAGGCTTGGGATTTGGTACCCTTGCCTAAGGGTAAGAAAGCTATTGGTTGTAAGTGGGCTTACAAAGTTAAGCATAATGCAGATGGTTCAATTAGCAAGTATAAGGCTAGGTTAGTTGCAAAAGGCTATGCTCAAACATATGGCATAGATTATGAATAGACATTTAGTCCAATTGCTAGGATGGCAACTGTTAGGTGTGTGATTGCCTTGGCAGCAACCAAAGGTTGGAGTTTGCAGCAAATGGATATTAAGAATGCCTTCTTGCATAGTGAATTGTAAGAAGAAGTGTATATGGAACAGTCAGCAGGTTATGAGGATTTAGAGCATCCCACATATGTGCGCAAGTTAAAGAAAGCACTATGTGGGCTAAAGCAAGCACCTAGAACATGGTCTGACAAGATTAGAGAGTATCTTGTCAATATTGGATTTTGTATTTTTGATGTTGATCACTCACTTTATGTGAGAAAGAGAGATGCAAGTTTGGTCATCATAGTCATCTATGTGGATGACTTGATTATTACAGGTGACAGTGACAATGGGATTGCTGAAGTTAAGGACTTCTTGAAGAAAAAGTTTGAGATGAAGGATTTGGGTGAGTTGATATACTTTCTTGGTATTGAGGTGATTAAATGTGATGATGGTATATGGCTATCACAAAGGTAGTATAGTCTGGATATGTTATCCAATTATGGTGGTATGATAGTATGTAAGCCTCTTTTAGTACCATTGGAGCAAAATGTGAAGTTGAGTGCCGACGTTGGGGATGAGATAGAAGACCCTAATATGTTCAGGAGGTTGGTAGGGAGTTTGATTTACATGACTATCACAAAGCCAGACTTGAGCTACGTTGTTGGCCTTGTCAGTCAATTTATGCAGATGCCTAGAAAGCCTCATTTGGATGCAATTAGACATATATTGAGATATGTGAAGTCAACTTTACACTATGGACTTTTTTATGAGGCAGGTAAAGATGTACATGTCTTTGGATACATAGATGCAGATTGGGTTGGTTACATGTTAGACAAAAGATCTACTAGTGGATTCATGTTTTCCTTGGTAGTGCAACAGTTACATGGAGCAGCAAAAAGCAACCTATAGTTGCTTTATCGAGTACGGATGCTGAGTATAGAGGTGTTGTTATGGCAGAATGTGAGGTGGTATGGCTACAAAAGTTATTAAGTGATTTGGATGTGTAAGGAGATGGTCCAGTTTTCATTCATTGTGACAACATGAGCAGCATACAATTAGCTAGGAATCTAGTGTTCCATGCTAGGATAAAACACATTGAGATGCACTACCACTTTGTGAGAGAGAAGGTACGTGCAGGAGGGATTGACTTGGTATATGTTACCACACATGATTAGATAGCTGACATTTTTACAAAGGCATTGGGTGCAGAGAAGCTTTGAAAGTTCTGAAGTTTACTTGAAGTTGTAAAGATAGAGTTGAGCTTGAGGGGGAGTGTTGAGATGGCAAGCTCAACACGTGTAGACATTGATGATGGACCGCCTGGCTAGATAGGTCTGCACGTCTATACTTAGCACATTGGTGGTCATTATGATATTCACATGGCCACTGACTTATCACTTATTATATTTAGTTTGTTACACTTACCTATAGCTGGCAAAGATATAGCGCCAGTCAATTAGTGTAGTCTATTATGCACTGTTTGACTTAGTAGGCCACTTTCCTTTATGTTGTATCTTATCTATACTTTGTGTACATTGTATAGTGTGTGAAAGAAGAAGAAGAAATCAGCAAGAAAATGTTTTGGCCTCCATCTCTCTTTTTGTGTTCTTGAGTGAGCTTCCTCTTGTGCATACAATGTGTGTTTGGTGTAGTAGCTCAAGCAAATCTCTCCACCACATTCTTGACAGGGGTTGGAAACTTCTAGAAGTTTCCTCTCTCTCTCTCTCTCTCTCTCTCTCTCTCTCTCTCTCTCTCTCTCTCTCTCTCTCTCTCTCTCTATGTATAGCTTGATTGGGGGGGGGGGGGGGGGACAGGTCTCGATTCCTTCTGAGGCTCCTGCTCGTCGACGTGACAGCAGCCCAGAGGCGCATGCTGACCGACGTGGCCGCATCTCACGGCCGCATGCTTGGAGTCTTTATAGGGAGGAGGAGGGGTGTTATGAGGTGATCCAATCCCTATTGGTCTCATATGATTCACTTAGTAGTCCATCCTTGATGTTGGCCCCTTGGTAGTCATTTTACACAAGAACTAGTTCTTCTTGGCATCACCTTGCTCAAGAAATTCACTTCCATGGAAAAATGGGAAGGTATAGTATTTTTGTAAAAGAAGTATGTTATTATATGCATCACCAATGACCTAAACTTGATTAACTCTCTCATATGAAATAATGCCTTTGAACTTATGTATCCAGTCAAGATTGCTCTTGTCACTCCTATCATCCCCAAGCCCTCAATTTATAGTTTTGCAAGGGGAGGGTAGAAGAGAGGGTGCTTGCTTTTTTTGCTTTTTTCGATGACATCATCTATCACAAAGAGAGAATGCTTTCTTTTAGCGCTTAGCTTTAAAGCTTATGCTTTTTTTTAAATAAACTATTTTTGTTTTTTCTACCCTACAACTTGTTTGGATCATATCTTTGTCATATGAATTCCAAATATAGTCATCTAGGTTCTCAAAATGATCGAAATGCATCTAGTCGACAAGCCTACGTGGGTAGAATTGTGAAAATCCATCAAAAATAGGTGAAAATGATAATTTTTATAAATCACATTATTTTTATCAATCTTTTGTCTTGGACGACTTATTCCCTTCAAAATTAGTCACAATATATATTTGCATCCATCTAAAGTGGGAATTAAGTCATCTAAACATGATACTAGAGATTTCAGACTATTCTAGTAAACCAGTCCTTCTTTTTGTAAATCCTGTAGAGATTCTGTAGTTTTTTTTTTTCATGTGTGGACGTGCAACACCATGTATATGCACCTTAAAATAAACTAAGTAATGGGGACATTACATTCTTTCCTCCTTAGAGAAATCGAGATGTCCTCATCTTGAGAGAAACCAGGGATATTTTTTCATAAGGGTTACCTCATCGACCCAAGTGGCTTCCTCTTCAGGATAATCCTTCCATTGGATGAGATATTCTCTAAGGGTCCTATTCCTTAGGATTCTTTCTTTTACATCCAAGCTTCTATCAGGTTGAAGTTCAAGTAAACCTTGACTCAACATTACAACTTGTTGATCATCAAGAATATGATCAGGATTAGGTACATAGGGCTTCAAGAGATTTACACGGAATACATCATGAACTTTTAGGATTTCAAGAAGTTGTAGCTTATAAGCATTAGGTCCACGAGCCTTTATGACTTTGTAAGGTCCATAGTATCTTGGGCTTAGCTTCTTGAATTTTCCCAAGGATAAAGAACTCCTCTTTGGGTGTACACGGATAAAAACCTTGTCCCCTTCTTGGAAGATTCACTCTTTTCTCCCTAGTTCAGCATAGGCTTTCTGCCGATCCTTTGGCAGCTTGTATATTTTTCTTGATGGTTTTGACTTGTTTGTCCATCTCTTCAAGCATCTTCTTAACAGCTTCAACCTTCAAGGTAGGGTCAAAGAAGTTTAGCGGGCTTAGGCATTCTTGCCCATATAGAGCTTGAAATGGGGTCATTTGAATGCTCTGATGATAGGATGCATTGTAAGAAAATTCCACCAAAGGTAGAATCCACTGTCTAGGTTCTTTGCAACAATATGCCCTAAGTATATCTTCAATGACATGATTTACAAGCTTTGTCTGCCCATCAGTTTGAGGGTGATAAGCTATACTAAAACAAGGCTCTATACCAAGAGTTTCAAATAATCCCTTCCAAGAATGGGAAGTGAATAGAGAATCATGATCATTGATAATTCTCTTTGGTAGTCCATGAAGTCTAAAGTTTTCTTTGACAAATAACCTGGCAATATCTAAGGCTTTGTAGCTGGTTTTGACTGGAATAAGGTCAGTAACCTTAGTCAACATGTCCACAATTACCATGATCGAGTTGTATCCTCCTTTAACTGAGGGTAATCTAACTACAAAATCCATACTAATGAATTTCCATTTCATCTAAGAAATATCAAGTGGTTGTAGCTTTCCTAGCAGCTTAACTTGTTCAGCTTTTATTCGTTGGCAACTCAAGCATTCGATTACGTATTTAAGTATGTCACTTTTGAGCTTTTCCTAACTGCATTGAGAGATTTGGCATAGACAGGATGTTCTAAAAATAGGGAATCATGAGCTTCCCATAGTATCTTCTTCTTAAGATCTTGACTTGAAGGAATACATAATCTTGTCCTGAAGTAGACAAGCCCTTTGTCAACAGAGAAGTTAAGATACTTTGTCTTAAGCTTAGAATTTTGTTCTTTATTCTGAATTTTCTTTAGCATTTGTTGATATTTGGGATCATTATTTGCCTTCTCCCTGGCTAGCTCGATGATGGGATTGCTAGGCATTGATATCATTGTAGTTAGTGTTTGAGCTCTAAGAGGTTCTTTTGAGATAAGTGCATTGAGAAATGATTTGTGGCTCAAAGCATCTACAATTATATTCTCTTTGCTTAGTCTGATCTCAAAATCATACTCTTGCAAGATTTTGATCCACCGACGTTGCCTCATATTTAAATATGGTTGAGTGAAGATCCATTTGAGAATTTTATGGTCGATTACTAGTGATAATTTCTTTCCGAGTAGATAATGTCTCCATAACTTAAGAGCGTGGATAATTGCAAGTAATTCCAAGTCATGAGTAGCATACTTTCTCTTGTGAGTCTTCAATTTTTTGGAGGAATATGCTATTGGATATCCTTCCTGCATGAGTACACATCCCAAAGCAAGAGAGCTTGCATCGGTCACCACTTCAAATTCTTTGTTAAGATCGGTTAGTTTGAGGATCGGGGCTGTGACTAAACTTAACTTAAGCTTGCCAAAGCTAGACTGTTCATCTTGGGTCCATTTAATGGCAACTTGCTTCTTGAGTAGGTCGGTGAGGGGTACAACAATTAAGGCATAATTCTTGATAAAGACCTGATACCATCCTGTTAAACTAAAAAAGCTATGAACTTTGCTTACAGTGGTTGGAGGCAGTCAGTCTTGTACATCCTTGACCTTGGCCGGGGATCTACTGAAATTCCCTCTGTTGAAACTATAAACCCTAAATACTCGATTTTCTCCTTGAAGAACACACACTTCTTCTTCTTGGCATACAGCTTGTGAGTTCACATTGTCTCAAGAATTGTCCGCAGTTGTGACTCGTGACTTCCTTCATCCTTGGAATAAAGATGTCGTCAAAGAATACAAGGATAAAATCATCAAGATAAGGTCTAAATATATCTTCCATTAATTTGTTGAAGGTAGCATGGACATTGGTTAATCCAAATGACATTATGATAAACTCGTAATGATCGTACATTGTGCTAAAAGCGGTTTTTGGAATATCTTCTTGCTTGATTCTAATCCCCTGATCTAAGATAAATCTTGGAGAAAATCTTCGCTCCTTGTAATCGATCAAGTAGTTTGTCGATCCTTGGAATTGGATACTTTTTCTTTATTATTACCTAATTTAGCCCTTGATAATCAATGTAGAGACGGAGTCCCATCCTTCTTTTTCTAAAATAACACTGGAGCTCCCTAGGGTGAGTTACTGGGTCTAATGTATCCCTTATCTAAGAGCTGTTTGAGTTGTTCCTTTAGTTCTATGGCTTCCGGAATGGACATTTGATATGGTCATTTTGCAACTAGTGCAGCTTCTGGTACTAGCTTGATTTCATGGTCGAATTTTCTCTGTGGTAGAAGTTTAGTCAATTCTTCAAGAAATACGTCAGCATATTCCCTAAGCCATGATGGTTCATCTTCAGCTTCTTTATCCTGTTTAGTCTTAATTAATTTGATTAGGTATACATGTGAGCATTTTCTTAAATCTTTAGCGATTCGAGAAGCTTTCGCTAATTGAATCTTTGGTTTTCCTACTTCTTCTTGTGTGGTCACTTGTTGTCCTGCAAGATTCAAGAATGTGACTTGGCCCTTTTCACAATGAATATGCACGTCATTGGGAATTAACTAGTCCATTCCTAACAGGCACTCATAGGTTCTCAGGTTCATCACTCTAAATTGCATGTTGGTTTGATTGCCACCCAGATTAAACTCCAACTTACTTGTTTGTTGTGTTGAGGAAACTTCTTTTCCATCAGCTAACTCAACTATCAGCCTAGGTGCATGCATTGTGTCTATGCCTAGTTTTCTAGCACACCTTGGTGATATGAATGAATGTGTGCTTCCACAATCAATCAAAATTTTAAAGGGTTTACCGTTATAGGTTGATGGTGTTTGAATCACTGAGAATTGTCAATTTGGTCCCTTCTTGTTGAGGGAGGCATGAATTCTCGCTTTCTCCATGTCGATTTCCAAGGTGGGACCTTCACCATCTTCTACTTCCTTGAGGGTTATGTTGGTAACTCTTCCTCTAACTGTGGCTGTCCATCTCTAGTTATTATGAAACTTGCTTTGGCATTCATTTTGTTCGATTTTTGGGCATCGCCTTTGGATGTGGCAAAGTTCGTTACAATAATAGCACTTGAAAGTATCCTTATTACTACCAGTAAAGTTCTCCACCATCGACATCTTAGCTTTCTTGCTATTAGCGGATTGGAACTGACCTTGGGCTCTTTTTGCATAGCCCCTAGTTATATTTCTATTTTGGAACTTATTATTCCTAGGCTTATTATTTCTTGGTTTGGACTGGAGTTCCTATACAATCGGTCTTGCTCTTATCAATGCATCTTGGAGGTCGGATGGACGGATTGCTTCAAGTCGTGTATTTAGGGGATCATCTAATCCATGGAAAAACTTGGATACTTGCTTGTCCAATATCTATAGATGGTGCATACTTGAGAAGTGTTACATCATGATAGAGTTTTTTGAATTAACTTAAGGAATCTAACCATGGATTTCAGATATATCTACTGATTCATAATTCTTAATTGCTAGAATGGTAACCAATTTCATATTCAATGGATAAACAAAATAATTTCTTTTACTGAAGGGAAAAAATACATGGTTTATTTTGGGATGGCTGGTTATTTAGGAGAGAAGATTTTCCTAATACAATCTAGGCATGGCATTTAGATACATCCATTGGGTAATAATTGGGCTTTGAAGAATGGATATCTAAAAATCGATACTTTAAAGGAAGATCAGGAAGTCCATCTTTGACGTAGTTGCGACGTTTAGAGCGACCAACAATTATAATTCAGTTAGTTGGGATAACCTTTGTCGGTTCCTCATAAATATATCGATTTAATTTAACCTCCCGGCCTCTAATGAATAAAGTTGAATTCATTCTGGCTTCATGGAATAAATAAATCTTCACGACTTTAAGGTTTTCCATCCATCTTATCCTCTTCAAATTAGTCTAAAGGCAAGATAATTTGCGTTGATATAACAAATTCCACTGCTTATCATCTAGCGTCTTTCCCAGTATAGTGGATAAGGATCGTAGATGCGATCTAGAATCCACATTACTTACATTCTCTATCCATAATCCATAGAATGCATTAATGATGAAAACATTACTAGAAAAACTAGGAATTTCTTCCAATCTTCGTCTCTTTGTGGTATGATTTAAAAAAAAACACATATCAGCAAGAGAAAGGGAAAACATCTCACATCTCATGCTACATTTACCAAGTTTTTTTTAAATTTCTTTTTGCTTTGATACCACTTGTAATGTACTCGCCTTGATTTCTTGACGGATAATGTTTTAGTAGTTTCCCAGAGTTTACCTTCTAGTCGTCGCTATCTGTACTCTAATCAGAATGTCCAACCAGTTAACCCTAGGTCTACCCCGCAAGGGAAGCGTCCTGCCATTACCCACGGAGGGCTGACATGAAGATTCCTAATTAACCCAATAGTCACCTATCAATAACTAACTCACATCCAGAGGTGTCCTTCAAGAGGCTTCTTGTCCGGAAAGAGTGACTACCATTACCCTTCGTTCATGGAGTACAACACTTTTTTCCAGTAGCAGACTAAGGATTTATGAAATCCCTTGTAGTGCTCTTGATGCCAGGAGGCATATTTCACGGTGGATTCTGTGCCACGGTGGATTCTGTGAGGTTTTATGGTGGATTCCGTAAACTTTGTTGACTGGGGCTCATACACAAAGTGGATTCTTTGTGCGAGAAGTTGATGGGGACGCCTATCCTTTTCGGGCGTTTCATTAATTTAGTGTGTACATGGGTGATTTCGCAAAATACATATTAAATTAATAAACATTTATGAGTTTAGAGTGCGCACTCTTAATAAATTAAGGTTAGGATTGATTTCTAACCAGTTGATTTATTTATGTAGCTGAAGACTGCTAGGTATTCACTTTTGTCGGTTTAATTGTATTATTTTACTAACGATTGTGAATGCTTCAGTTGATGTGTAGAGATAGTAGCAATGGCGGAGGAAAGCATTGGAGGATAGCGTGTATTCGAGTTATCACTTATATTTTGATGGGCGCATACCTTAGGCATGGCGCCTATATTTTGTCGCGCCTATTTATTGAGGCGTTGGATATTTATTTATTATTTTGTATGCGCATGGGCGCACGATTATGATATTTGTATTTGGACATTGTATTGGGTATGCCTAACTCTTTGGGCGCCTGCCCATTAGCTTTATTTCTATTTTGTGCTAAAGCAACTCAAAAGCCAAAAGCGTGCTATTTTGTAATTTGGGCTATTATTTGAGCTTGAAGATGATTAATACATAAAATACATGCTTTGTGGAGCGCTCACACAAGGCATGGGGAGAGATTGCACCCAATTGGTCTCTTGTTCATGTCGTGCATGCTTTTTACCTTGTTTTTTGTGCAAAAAGTAGAGTTCTTTTGTTCTTGAGGACCTTCTAGCATTCACTACACGAGCATATGTCATCCCATCTGCGCATCAGTGGTATCAGAGTGAAGCTGAGATCGAGAGCTTCCAATCGCTACCCATCTTGTGCGAAGGCGGAGCTCCTGGAACGATCGAGCTCTACGATCAATCTCATCACGAACGGTCAATACGGGTGGATTCCTGGCGGTTAAGAACCTCTGTTTCCAGTCTTTGATCGCGAAGGACTGGCCTGCAACAGCGGAGGACCACTCCTACACCTCTTCTCCAAGTCGTGGATACACTGAGATAAGTCTCAAAACTCATAAGCATAAAAGCTTAATATAAAGCTTATTAAGCTTAGAGAAGCTTAAAAGCTTCAAAAATTTTAGTCGATGGCATCAGGGCGGCCATTCCGTGATTTTCACAGATCAAAAAACAGCCCCCCCTAAAATTCGACGTCGTGGTAGATCAAGCTCAAAGCTTACTACTATAAGTCAAGTCACACAAAATCTACAAAGTTTACAAGCTTAGATTCTGCAAGTCAAAAATTACTTACTCTGCAAGTCTGGCAGAACTGACTTGTGTTCAAAGCTCCTATAAAGATTGTTCCTGCGCAGAAGTACCGAACTGCAAAGTTGTTCCCTGGAAGGTACTGTTCGCATACACAAACTTGATGAACCAGTTTCAGCACATGCAAAAGGTTTAGATGCATATTTTTCAAAGATTTCAAATCCCGTAATTGCCAAAGACGAAGACTGTGAAAGCCACACACAAAAATATATAAGCCTTGTACACCCGATCTTGAGCTACGCTCATCCCGCTAATTGGATTTTGAGAGTGTGAGGTCTTTTGAAGTTTTGCAGGATGACGGAACAAAATATGGATGATTTGATGGCTAAAGGCAATCTTCCTGAACCTACAATGGAGCAAAAGCTGGATTTAATTATGATGTAGTTGGACGAAGAATGAAGAGCCCGGCTAGCATTGCAAGTTCAATTGGCCAATTTACAAAGATCGACTACCGACAAAGAGGAGCCACAATCTGAAGATCTTATCTGACGTACCATCGATGCAACTCTCGATGCTTAACCCATCTGCAAAGAAACAAAGATAAGTAAAAGAAATTTCAAATTCCGTACTTTCAATGGCACTCGAGATGGAAAAACTGTTCTTGCATTCATCAGTCAGTTTGATGATTACTTTCATGAGGAAACATACGTAGAAAAAGATAAAATCAAGTGTGTCACTAATCATTTAGTGGATAGAGCATCTCTTTGGTGGACCGTGGTTCGTAAGAGCATAGATTATTCCACTACCTGGGAGAGTTTCAAGAAGAAGTTTATGCAAAATTTCCTTCCTCCACAATTCCATGAAAAAAACATAAAGCAATGGGACCTTCTTCAGCAAAGAGATCGTGAGCCTATTCCTCAGTACATCGAATGCTTTTGGAATGCATTACTCCAGTTATGCATGCTTGAAGACGTACCTGAAGTGACTCACAAGTGCAAGTATATGTCTGGATTACTTGGGCATTACTACGCTGAAGTCAATATGTTCAAGCTTGCAACTCTTGAAGATGCAATTTCTTTAGCTCATGACACTGAAGACAAGCTTCGAGGAAGAGACACGCATCCATAACAATTTCAAGCCAATGGTAACTATGGATCTAAGCGATTTAATTCAATTTTTAGAAGATTCAATCAAGGTCGTTTTCCTTCATCATCTTTCCGTAAGTCTTGGGAAAAACCACCTACTTTACCATCGAATACCAATCAAAACCCTAAGCCAACTTCACAGCCAAATCCTAATATTCCTAGACTTCCTGCCATTGCAAACAATGTATCTAAAACCAAACCTATAGTGTGTTACAAATGCCACCAACCTGGACATCTAGCAGCCAATTGCCAATCGAAGAAGCCACCTGTCCATATCAACTATCTTGCAGTAATGGAAGATGAAGAACATGAAGATATGCCTGATTTCACGGAAGATGAAGACAACATTACTATTCCTTCGGATACTTTACCAGGTATGCCACTCCACATTCTTTATTGACAATGAAATGTTTAGTGCATGGAAAAGAAAATATCATTTTGCATGATGACGGTAGTACTCATGATTTTATTTTTGCAAAGTTAGTGAAAGAATTGAAATTACAAACTGTTCCTACGCATTATCGCATTAAAGCAGCATTCTTAGGCACAAGGTATAATGGAACACAAGAGGTGCATGATCTAGAAATTCAAATTGGTGAATATATTGAAAGAAGGAATTTCCTAGTTGTACCATTACAGTCCAGTGATATTATTTTAGGTATGCCTTGGCGTCATCAGCATAACCCTGATATAGTTTATTCCACGCATTCAATTAATATTCATTTTTAAGAAAAATATATTACATTGTATGGTATGCATGCATCTAATGCTTTTCCACTGCTTTCTCATACTCAAGCTAAACGTGCATTACGCAAAAGTAGTAAATCTTATCTAATTTGGGTGAATGAACTGCAAGTTAAAGAAAAACATATGCACCCTAGGCATAAAGAATTTCTTGCACAATTTAAAGACTGTTTTGCAGAAGATCTACCACCTGCTTTACCTCCTTCACGTCCTGAAGACCACAAAATAGATTTAATTCCTGGTACACAACCACCTTGTAAAGCACCATATAGGCATAACCAAATAGAGCAAAAAGAAATTCAAAATCAAGTTGAGGAATTACTAAATAGAGGATTGATTAGACCTAGTAGTTCTCCATTTGGTGCACCTATTTTGTTGGTAAAGAAGAAGAATAATACTTATCGTATGTGCATTGACTATCGTGCTTTAAATAAAATTACTGTAAAGAATAGATATCCAATTCCTAGAGTCGATGACCTTATGGATAAACTGCAAGGTTTTGCCATATTTAGTAAAATAGACCTTAAATTTGGTTATCATCAGGTGAGATTAGATAAGTCTGACATATTCAAGACTGCATTTAGAATACAATTTGGTCATTATGAATTTTTATTGATGCCTTTTGGATTGACTAATGCACCTGCTACATTTAGTAGAATGATGAATCGTATATTTTTGAAATATCAGCATTGCGTTATTGTATTCTTTGATGATATCTTGGTGTTTAGTAAAAATGATAAAGAACATTATAAACATCTGTCCTTGGTTTTCAAGTTATTGAAAGATAATCAATTGTATGCTAATCCAGAAAAGAGTGAGTTCTTTAAAATAGAAATTGAATATTTAGGTCATATTGTGTCATCAGATGGTATTAAGGTTGACCCTAAGAAGATAGAAGCAATATTGAACTGGCCTATACCTAAAAATGTGCATGAGTTACGATCTTTTCTAGGTCTTGCTAGTTTTTACAGGAAATTTGTGCGAAAATTTTCATTACTTGCTTTGCCTGTGACTAAACTTTTAAAGAAAGGTATTGTTTATCATTGGTCTGCTAATCAACAAAAATCCTTTGATTTATTGAAACATGCATTAACCCATGCTGCTGTATTACAACTACCTGATTTTAATAGACCATTCTTTTTAGTAGTTACTTATGCTAGCGGATTTGGAATAGGAGCCGTACTTATGCAAGATAATCATCCCATAGCCTATTCTAGTTGTAAACTGAAACCCTCCGAACTTAAATATTCCACATATGATAAAGAATTATTAGCTGTAGTACAAGCTTTAAGATAATGGAAACATTACTTAATGGGTTCTGAGTTTATGATTAAGACTGGTCAACAAAGTATTAGAAATTTACTTAGCCAACCTCAAATATCTGACCGACATATCAAATGGGCAGCTTTTATTTAGAGTTTTCATCCCATTATTCAATATCAACCAGGTAAAGAAAAGGTAGTGGCCGATGCATTAAGTAGAAGACCCACCATTCATAATATCTTTGTTTTATCATTTGATTCTTTAACTCCTATGAAAGATACTTATCATCAGGACATTACTTTTCATGCTGATTGGAATAAATTAGTTAGAAATAACTGGATTCCTATTGATTCACTGTCTTATAATGATGGATTCATGTTTTATGAAAAGAGATTATGTGTTACAGTTCCATTCAGATCTTTTGTTTTGAATGAGATTCATTGTCCTCCATACCAAGGTCATAGAGGTATCATATCTACTTTACGTACATTAACTGAAGATTTTTATTGGCCACATATGGACACTGATGTATCTAACTTTGTTTCTGAATGTCTAATTTGTCAAAGAGTTAAGAGACATCATGGTAAACAGTATGGATTACTTATGCCTTTATCTATTCCATCAAGACCATGGGAACAGATTTCTATGGATTTTATTACTGGTTTACCTAATACTAAAGCTAACCATGACATGATTTGGACTGTAGTAGACAGGTTTAGTAAACAAGCATATTTCATTCCATGTAAGAAAACTTTAACAGCATCTCAGGCAGCACAATTATTTTTGAAAACTGTTTTCACTAATCATGGATTACCAAAAGTTATTATTTCTGATCGTGATTCTAGATTTTGTAATAACTTTTGGATTACTTTGTTTGCTAACCTAGGAACATAGATTGATTTCTCATCTGCATTTCATCCTGAACTAATGGACAAACAGAAGCCACTAATAGTACTATTTTAGATCTTTTACGTGCTTACACAATTTCTAAACCACAGACATGGGACACACATTTGCATTTACTACAGTTTGCATATAACAATACACCACACACATCTACAAAGAAAGCACTGTTTGAAGTGATTTATGATTATAGATTGTCTACACCTGTTGCATCATTCTCAAATAGAATTCAGAGTGCTGATGATATTGCTACTATGCACGCTACTATTTTTGATGAGGTTAAAGATATGATTGCCAAAGCCCAGCAATCATATACCAAACAAGCCAATAAGAAAAAACAAGCAATGAATTTCAAAGTTGATGACTATGTTTGGTTGAGAATAGAAAAACATAGATTACAAAGTGTAGATAAACATCCAGTTGTGAAATTAGCACCTAGATTTTATGGACCATTTAAGATAATTCACAAAATCAATGACAATGCATTCAAGTTAGAATTACCACCTCACTGGAAAATTCACAACACATTTCACATTAGTTTATTACGACCCTTTAGAGGCCAATTACCTGTACATCATGTTTACGAAAACCCACCTTTGTTAGATGAAGAGACTGAAATACTTGAACCTAAAGCTTAAGATTTTGTTGATTTTGTGGGAGGAGGGGGTCACTGTGCAAGATATGAGCAGGCGCAATGGTCGGCGGTCAGCCAACATTCGAGCCATTCTCATGTGGATGATGCGTGACTTTCCGGGATTGGGAGAGTGCTCAGGTGAGGAGACCTCCGTTCTCGCTGGTAATATTTATATTTTATTTCATTCAATCAAGTATTCACTAGGTCGTGGCTTGCCTTACAGGTCTGGTTACCTCAGGTTATCATGCATATCCATTGTGTGGGTCATAGTTAAACTCCCGAAGGTCACGAACCATGAAGAAGATGGTATATCAAGGACATGCCGCTTTCTTGCCGGAGGATCATGAACTCAGGGAAGGTTTTCTTGGACGACCTCCAGTACGTATGAACGCTGCAAGCTGGTATGAGCTGAAAATGGTAAACCCAGAATCACATCCAAATGGAATGCGACGGTTCTTAGTTTTCTATGAGTTGCCATATTGGACCCACTTACAGGTCAACCACTTGTTGGATCCCATGCATATTTTCAAGAATGTGGGCAGCTTGCTATGGGACCACATCACAGGAAAGAGAGACACTATAGGGTCACGAATGGATTTGAAAGAGGTAGGTAAGATGGAGGCGCTTTGGCCGAAATCGAGTGCTGAAGGGGGAGTGCAGCTTCCTCGCTCTCCCTGGGTTTTATCTACCAAAGAAGAGCGCATTGTGAAGCAAGTAATCAAGTCTATCCGCACTCCGACAGGTATGATGCATTCTCTCAGGTCCGCATTTTCTAAAGATGACCAATTGTCAGGGCTAAAATCCCATGATTGGCATAAGATATGTTAGGTTTGTGAACAGAATGGATTGTAATTAGCGTGGGCATTTTGCAATTTGAAAAGTGACCATTATTCATAATGCTTTATCATTTGTGGTAGTTTGTCCTACCGATCACGATCGCAGGATGCTTACTCCAGAAATTCGCGGGGCCATTTACAAGTTGTCGACTTTGGTGCAGTGGATCTCATAGAAAGAGATTAAGATGTCCTCTATTGAATCCGCAAGGCGGGGAGCAGTTGAGACGGTCTGTCTCTTTGAGAAATACCTGCCCACTAGCATGCTCACGATACAAGTTCACCTTCTTGTGCATCTTGTGGACGAAGTGGAGATTGCTGGACCTGTCTATACGTGATGGATGTTCTTCCTGGAGAGCTTCATGAAAACCCTGAAAGGCTTTGTGCGACAACGAGCTCGTCTAGAAGGTAGCATGGCAGAAGGTTGGTTGGTGTCAGATGCGTTAGTGCATAGCTCACAATGGCTACCAACGGTGGAACCAGACAATGAAATGCTATGGACGCTGAAGGACGATGATAGGCTGACTGGAGATGTGGTGGTTGGAAATGGGGTAGAAAAAAGAATGGATGCCTCAATGGAAGAGAAGGTGAATCACTTTTGTATGTTGCACCATGCCTCCATGGAGACGTGGCTCGCCAAGTACCAGATTGCAAGGAAAGATCGAGAGGAAGCGCGAGCTGAATTCCGATGCAGTACGCGTCACCGACCGATTCGATATCCCGAAGGCATGGAGGAGATGCCGCGGTTTATGTCAACATGATGGTTGCATGGAGCCTTGACCGCAACATTCAGCGAAGGGACAGAGGTCTCAATGGAGGAGTGGGAGTTCTCGAGGGGATGTAGTCCAAAGGTAATGAGGGGTTTAGAATGTGTCGTATCTAAATTTGCTTGCTACATCTAATTTGAGTGTTTCAATGTACAGTATAAAATATATAGTGCAGCGTGGTCGCGCAGACGGCATTTTCGCGTGGAGCGTATTGACAAAATACGCTCCACAATGGACTGTGGGGTCATGGCAAGGTTTGAGCAAGAGAGCCGGCGATGAGCAACGGATCCGAACACAGTTGTGGATGAGATGGAGTATTTTGGGAACTTGCAAAGTATTATTACAGTGGATTATCGTAGCTTCTCCATGATACTATTCGATGTGCAGTGGTTCAAAGTGGTACTTGGAGGAGCTGGAGCAACAGTTCGACGAGGTCCATCTGGATTTCTCGAAATAGATTCCGAAAAAAAATGGACGGATTTGCGCGACACCTTTGTGTTGCCGGCCCATTGTGAACAGGTGCAAAGAATCATTTGCTTGCTAATTGTAATACGACATGGTTTATGTCACAATGGTTTGAACTCGCTTTGTAAGTGTTTGTGAACAGGTAATCTTCTATCCAAACCCCTGACAACCTCGATGGTGGTATGTTATACCTTCAACTCCTCGAAGTGCGAGAGTATATGATCAAAGCGATGTTCCAGGCATAGATGAAGAAAATATGCAAATAGAGGGGTCGATATTACAAGGGGTGGAGGCCACGGCAAGCTTGGAGCCCGCATCGGCTAACAATGATGGAAATACAGAAGTCCAAGAATTTTTTGAGAACGAGGAAGACTTGTTCTTTTGTGGTGACATGTCTATCGACCTTCCAGTGTATGCAGAGTTGTGTCAGGAGATTAACATGGGACCATAGAATACTTCATTCTTGGAGAATTGTATTACTCAATTCATTGTTTAGATCTTCCATAAAGGTACATAAGATATGCATTTTAAGAGGGATTTTTCAAAAATGATTTATATTACTGTGCGTTGTATAGTTTAAATTGATTATTCTAACATCATTTTTTATCTGTACAGGTGACATTTTCAGGATGAGTCAAGGGATGAGCGATGAGGAGTTTCATGACATGATGGCACGCATGTCTCCAGATTCAGCTCGCGAGATTCAGAGAGATGGCAGACCAGGAGCTGTCTCGTTCTTCATCAGGGCACTCTGCTAGATCTGCTTCAGCGCGATCAGATGCTTCAGCTTCGAGCAGATGATCTCGACGCTCACGACTTGGGCCAGAGGGAGGGACTGCATCGGGATCAGGGGGTGCTGCTGTGGAGACACGGACGTGGTGTCTCCGTCTCGTCGTTTAGCTAGAGCTGCGTCACCTCCAGGATTTGTCACACCTGTGGGGACGTCTACTCCAGTTACTCCGGCTTTTGCGCAGCCGTCAAAAGGTGGCATGCCTTTTGGTGGCACTCCTTTTGGTGGCACCCCCTTTGGTGGCACCCCTTTGAGTGGCACTCCGAGAGAGGGTACCCCTGTCGGTACATCGGATGTACAGGGGTCTCCTGGATATGCCCAGGAGCGTGGATGGAGATGGGAGGACCCATCTTAGGCAGACTCCTAGGGGTTATGGATACCTAGTTGATAGTAAGTCAGGAGCCATTATCATGAATGATGAGGGGAGGAGGGTGATGGCTCGCATGAGGGAGTTGTGCCAACAAGTTTTTCGGCACAACGTCCTAGATCATTGGAAGAACATACCGGAGGGGAGCAAGGACTACATAGTAGCATCCTTACACGAGGAGTTTCCGGTGCCAGCCGCAGTAGATAGATTCTCTACGGGCTGGATGATGGATTGCATGCGTGCATACATGTCACATAGACGATCCGATGCACGCAAGGCAATCAAGAGTGGGGTTGCAAAGCCTGAGTGGTTAGATGCAGACGACTGGCGCCGACTGAGGGAGGAGGCTACAGATTCGCCAGGACGTTGGAGTCAGCAGCAGCGAGAGGCGGCGAGGGCACGACTCAAGGCCGGAGTGGTGCATCATCTTGGGAGTGGCGGCCACACGACATATTTGGAGGACTTTGTAAGTTTCTCTTTTGTTTTGCTTATTTGTTTTTTTGAAATATTCTTTGTACTAACAATCATGTTTCTAACAGTTAGCATTTTGTTTTCTTTGCAGCACTCCATTACAAATCGCGATCCGCAAGGCCTTGAGACTCGATATGCAGAGAGGCAGGGTCTCAATGCATTGATCGAACGATTGTATAGACACGGCGGCCCTGTAAGTCACTCATCTTTCTCGTCCATAGTTACCATGAGATATTTGAATGCATTATTGTATGGTGGATTGATATGTTGTTTCTTTTTCTGCAGAATCCATTCGATGCTCCTTTGCGGTGGGACGAGCTTTTGGGGGACGAGGATTTCTAGCTCGCCCTTGGATCCTTGGAGCTCACACACCTTTAGTTTTTAGTCGCCTGATCTATGTAGACATTTTCTATGTATTAGTGATATCCTTTCATGATTGTACCAATCGCATTTTATGCGATCATGTATTTATTTCATGTATCAGTTTTATGATTTTAGTATACATTCTTTTTGTTTGCAAACGCTTTGTATGCAGTAGTGCAGAAACTATTTTGTATGTCGCTATGATTTTGCCCTCGCTATGAGCGTCACAACTTTACTGGTTATGTCGCTATATGCGTCGCTATTTGTGTCGCAAATGTTGCTATATGCGACGCTATTTGCGTCGCATTTGCGACGCAAATAGCGACGCATATAGCGACGATTCTATGGCATCGTCAATAACGACGCTATTTGCGACGACGGGGGTAAATTTTGTTGTTTGTATTTTCGTCGCTTTAAACGTCGGTATAAGGTCTATATCTTGTAGTGAGTGGTCCTCCACTGTTGCAGGCCGGTCCTTCGCGATCAGAGGCTGGAAACAGAGGTTCTTGACCTCCAGGAATCCACCCGTATCGACTGTTCGCGATGAGATTGACCGTAGAGCTCGATCATTCCAGGAGCTCTGCCTTCGCACAAGATGGGTAGCGATTGGAAGCTCTCGATCTCAGCTTCGCTCTGATACCACTGGTGCGCAGATCGGATGCCGTATGCTCGCGTAGTGAATGCCGGAAGGTCCCCAAGAACAAAAGAACTCTACTTTTTGCACAAAACTCAAGGTAAAAAGCATGCACGACATGAACAAGAGACCAATTGGGTGCAATCTCCCCCCATGCCTTGTGTGAGCGCTCCACAAAGCATGTATTTTATGTATTAATCATCTTCAAGCTCAAATAATAGCCCAAATTACAAAATAGCACGCTTTTGGCTTTTGAGTTTGCTTTAGCACAAAATAGAAATAAAGCTAATGGGCAGGCGCCCAAAGAGTCAGGCGTACCCAATACAATGTCCAAATACAAATATCATAATCGTGCGCCCATGTGTATACAAAATAATAAATAAATATCCAATGCCTCAATAAATAGGCGCGACAAAATATAGGCGCCATGCCTAAGGTATGCGCCCATCAAAATATAAGTGATAACTCGAATATACGCTATCCTCCAATGCTTTCCTATGCCACTGCTGCTATCTCTACACATCAACTGAAGCATTCACAATCGTTAGTAAAATAATACAATTAAACCGACAAAAGTGAATACCTAGCATGCTGTCTTCAGCTATATAAATAAATCAACTGGTTAGAAATCAATCCTAACCTTAAATTATTACGAGTGCGCACTCTAAACTCATAAACATCTATTAATTTAATATGTATTTTGCGGAATCACCCACTATGGAATCACCCATGTACACACTAAATTAATGAAACGCCCGAAAAGGATAGGCGTCCCCATCAACTTCTCACACAAAGAATCCACTTTGTGTATGAGCCCCGGTCAACAAAGTTTACGGAATCCACCGTAAAACCTCACAGAATCCACCGTGGCACGGAATCCACCGTGAAATATGCCTCCTGGCATCATACGCCCGGGGTGGGATAGCAATTGACATCAATTGCTATTAGCTCAATGTGGAGCTAACAGAGTGGGGAAAGCATTTAAGTCTCTAGCATGCATCCATTAGGCTTCCTCTACAGGAAGGTTCTTAAACTTGACTAAATATCTAGAATATCTTCGGCCAGTTCTAGTGGTCATAAAGTCAGCATCTATGATAGCTTCAGGTTCAAGTATTTCAGTCTCTTCATCTGTATGTGCATTGATTATCGTGCTTTAAATAAAATTACTGTAAAGAATAGATATCCAATTCCTAGAGTCGATGACCTTATGGATAAACTGCAAGGTTTTGCCATATTTAGTAAAATAGACCTTAAATCTGGTTATCATCAGGTGAGATTAGATAAGATTGACATATTCAAGACTGCATTTAGAACACAATTTGGTCATTATGAATTTTTAGTGATACCTTTTGGATTGACTAATGCACCTGCTACATTTAGTAGAATGATGAATCGTATATTTTTGAAATATCAGCATTGCGTTATTGTATTCTTTGATGATATCTTGATGTTTAGTAAAAATGAGAAAGAACATTATAAACATCTGTCCTTGGTTTTCAAGTTGTTGAAAGATAATCAATTGTATACTAATCCGGAAAAGATTGAGTTCTTTAAAATAGAAATTGAATATTTAGGTCATATTGTGTCATTAGATGGTATTAAGGTTGACCCTAAGAAGATAGAAGCAATATTGAACTGGCCTATACCTAAAAATGTGCATGAGTTACGATCTTTTCTAGGTCTTGCTAGTTTTTACAGGAAATTTGTGCGAAATTTTTCATTACTTGCTTTGCCTTTGACTAAACTTTTAAAGAAAGGTATTGTTTATCATTGGTCTGCTAATCAACAGAAATCCTTTGATTTATTGAAACATGCATTAATCCATGCTCCTGTATTACAACTACCTGATTTTAATAGACCATTCTTTTTAGTAGTTACTGATGCTAGCGGATCTGGAATAGGAGCCGTACTTATGCAAGATAATCATCCCATAGCCTATTCTAGTTGTAAACTGAAACCCTCCGAACTTAAATATTCCACATATGATAAAGAATTATTAGCTGTAGTACAAGCTTTAAGACAATGGAAACATTACTTAATGGGTTCTGAGTTTATGATTAAGATTGATCAACAAAGTATTAGAAATTTACTTAGCCAACCTCAAATATCTGACCGACATATCAAATGGGCAGCTTTTATTTAGAGTTTTCATCCCATTACTCAATATCAACCAGGTAAAGAAAATGTAGTGGCCGATGCATTAAGTAGAAGACCCACCATTCATAATATCTTTGTTATATCATTTGATTCTTTAACTCCTATGAAAGATACTTATCATCAGGACATTACTTTTCATGCTGATTGGAATAAATTAGTTAGAAATAACTGGATTCCTATTGATTCACTGTCTTATAATGATGGATTCACGTTTTATGAAAAGAGATTATGTGTTACAGTTCCATTCAGATCTTTTGTTTTGAATGAGATTCATTGTCCTCCATACCAAGGTCATAGAGGTATCATATCTACTTTACGTACATTAACTGAAGGTTTTTATTGGCCACATATGGACCTGATGTATCTAACTTTGTTTCTGAATGTCTAATTTGTCAAAGAGTTAAGAGACATCATGGTAAACAATATGGATTACTTATGCCTTTATCTATTCCATCAAGACCATGGGAACAGATTTCTATGGATTTTATTACTGGTTTACCTAATACTAAAGCTAACCATGACATGATTTGGACTGTAGTAGACACGTTTAGTAAACAAGCATATTTCATTCCATGTAAGAAAAATTTAACAGCATCTCAGGCAGCACAATTGTTTTTGAAAACTGTTTTCACTAATCATGGATTACCAAAAGTTATTATTTCTGATCGTGATTCTAGGTTTTGTAACAACTTTTGGATTACTTTGTTTGCTAGCCTAGGAACAAAGATTGATTTCTCATCTGCATTTCATCCTGAAACTAATGGACAAACAGAAGCCACTAATAGTACTATTTTAGATCTTTTACGTACTTACACAATTTCTAAACCACTGACATGGGAGACACATTTGCATTTACTACAGTTTGCATATAACAATACACCACACACATCTACAAAGAAAGCACCGTTTGAAGTGATTTATGATTATAGATTGTCTACACCTATTGCATCATTCTCAAATAGAATTCAGAGTGCTGATGATATTGCTACTATGCACGCTACTATTTTTGATGAGGTTAAAGACATGATTGCCAAAGCCCAGCAATCATATACCAAACAAGCCAATAAGAAAAAACAAGCAATGAATTTCAAAGTTGATGACTATGTTTGGTTGAGAATAGAATAACGTAGATTACAAGGTGTAGATAAACATCCAGTTGTGAAATTAGCACCTAGATTTTACGGACCATTTAAGATAATTCACAAAATCAATGACAATGCATTCAAGTTAGAATTACCACCTCACTGGAAAATTCACAACACCTTTCACATTAGTTTATTACGACCCTTTAGAGGCCATTTACCTGTACATCCTGTTTACGAAAACCCACCTTTGTTAGATGAAGAGACTGAAATACTTGAACCTGAAGCTATCATAGATACTGACTTTATGACCACTAGAACTGGCCGAAGATATTCTAGATATTTAGTCAAGTTTAAGAACCATCCTGTAGAGGAAGCCTAATGGATGCACGCTAGAGACTTAAATGCTTTCCCCACTCTGTTAACTCCACATTGAGCTAATAGCAATTGAGGTCAATTGCTATCCCACCCCGGGGGTATGATGCCAGGAGGCATATTTCACGGTGGATTCCGTGCCACGGTGGATTCTGTGAGGTTTTACGGTGGATTCCGTAAACTTTGTTGACCGGGGCTCTTACACAAAGTGGATTCTTTGTGTGAGAAGTTGATGGGGATGCCTATCCTTTTCGGGCATTTCATTAATTTAGTGTGTACATGGGTGATTCCATAGTGGGTGATTCCGCAAAATACATATGAAATTAATAAACGTTTATGAGTTTAGAGTGCGCACTCGTAATAATTTAAGGTTAGGATTGATTTCTAACCAGTTGATTTATTTATGTAGCTGAAGACTGCTAGGTCTTCACTTTTTTCGGTTTAATTATATTATTTTACTAACGATTGTAAATGCTTCAGTTGATGTGTAGAGATAGCAGCAGTGGCGGAGGAAAGCATTGGAGGATAGCGTGTATTCGAGTTATCACTTATATTTTGATGGGCGCATACCTTAGGGATGGCGCCTATATTTTGTCGCGCCTATTTATTGAGGTATTGGATATTTATTTATTATTTTGTATGCGCATGGGCGCACGATTATGATATTTGTATTTGGACATTGTATTGGGTATGCCTGACTCTTTGGGCGCCTGCCCATTAGCTTTATTTCTATTTTGTGCTAAAGCAAACTCAAAAGCCAAAAGCGTGCTATTTTGTAATTTGGGCTATTATTTGAGCTTGAAGATGATTAATACATAAAATACATGCTTTGTGGAGCGCTCACACAAGGCATGGGGGGAGATTGCACCCAATTTGTCTCTTGTTCATGTCGTGCATGCTTTTTACCTTGAGTTTTGTGCAAAAAGTAGAGTTCTTTTGTTCTTGGGGACCTTCCGGCATTCACTACGCGGGCATACGGCATTCGATCTGCTCACCAGTGGTATCAGAGCGAAGCTGAGATCGAGAGCTTCCAATCGCTACCCATCTTGTGCGAAGGCGGAGCTCCTGGAACGATCTGTGAGAAATGCGGGATCTAGAGCATGGCAAAACCCGAAGCTATGGAGGATGAAATGAGAAGTGTGGACTCATGATGGAGAAGACAAGGACACTGTTTGTTACACAAGTGAATTAGGTTCCAAGATTGAGACTTGGACTCATAAACACAATCTTGTGTATGTGGACAATGAGATTGACACTTCACTGAAAAGAAAAGAGTACTATCATTGCATTAAGAAAGGAAGCAAGTATAATGCTTTATAGGAAAGTAGGAAACTGCAGTAGGCACCATTGTGCATATGGGATAAGTTAGCCTGCATATCCTTGACCCTGAGGCTCCATACAAAGAGGCTGTTTTGTTGAGTGTGATTGCTGATTCTCAACACCCCTCCTCAATCACAACTAGAAAGGCACAAAGTGTGTAGAGGCTGTAATGAGAACCACATGCAAAGTGTGGGCATACCACAAACATGGTAAAACACCAGAGGCTATCGCAGAAAAGGCTAAATGTGGGTACCATAAACATGGTGGACATCCAGAGGCTGTAACAGGGGCCTCACAAAGTGTACAAGGATTGTAATGCCAAGTTACATAAGGAGTTTACAAAGCTTATGGCAAGAAGCATTAGGGCAAGGAAAATACAAGGCTATTAAAACAGTCTATCAGAATTATGAGAGTACAAGGACTGATGAGTCTTGTCCTTCCGATCTTGGTGGTCTTCATCTTCATCTTCTTCTTCCTTTGCTCCATTTTCTTCTTCTTCTTTGACTGCGACTAGATAGGCCTTTTGGGATCTCTTTCTTGCGTGGCAGAACTTCTCGGTGTGTCCGGTCCTTTTGCAAAAGTCACAGAAGAGCCGATCCTTCTTGCCTTTGTACCTGTTGCCAACATATAATGCATGCTCATCTCTAGAAGTACTTGGTTCTTCCTTAGTTTTTAGCTTCTTTTCCTCTTCTAACAGTGATGCCTGGATATCAACAAGTTCAGGATTTGGCATGTTGATTAAAGTTGTTGATACATTATTATATTCAGGAGGCAAGCTCTTAAGTAGAACACCGATGCAAACATCTTCATCCATTTTAATGTTGATTCCTGCAAGTTGGGTTAAGAGTCCTTCCATGTAATTGAGATGTGTGGCAAGTGATGTGCTGGACTTCATTTCAAGCCTGAAGAACTCAATCAGGAGACCATACTTTGATGATTTAGATTGTGCACTGAACAGGGTGTCAAGTCTTTTCCATGTATCCTGTGAGGTCTCACAGTTATCCACATGATGGATATAATTGTCGTCTAGCTCCAGTTTGATAATGGCCTGGGATTTGTCATCATTCTTTTGCCAAGTAGTTGCAAGGTCCGCGTCCCAAGGTTTCTTCTCTTTGCCATTTGTGATAGCCCAGAGACCCTTTTTCATCAAGATGAGCTTGATGCGGGTTTGCCAGGTGTGGAACCCGACTCCTTTGGATCGAGCATTTGGAGAGTCTTTTCCCATGTTAGACTTACGGGAACAGTAGCAAATCAACTTCAGACTTATTAGATTTGAGCAGCAGAAGAGTTGGTTGAGAGACACAAGTGCTAAAAAACACTAACTGAGTGTCAATGAATACCAAATCTGCAAAGTCCTTTACTCTTTTAAAATCCAAGTGATCTTCCCCTTCTCGATTTGATGCTGATACCTTCAAATCTGAGTGACAGTACTTTAATGAACTTCAGAGAGTATTGCTCAGTGATTAAAATCACTGTTGATAACTTCAGTGAGAGAAACAGTGAGAAATGTCAAAATTTTGAAGCTTTGGCTATGGTGGAATTAGGGTTTCTGAGATAGGGGCCTGGTTTTTCTCAGATTGCAGGAGCTATACTTGATCATTTTCAAAAATTTTTACATGCCTAGGAAGCTGACTTCATGGGCTATCAAAGCCCTATCATAATCGTCAAGATTGTGGCCTGTATGAAGCACGCAGACATGTCGAACAGATTCGGCGTAGTTCAGGACAGGTTTGCGTGATTTCCGCAATGCTGGAGTCAGGGCGCAGTAATCTCGTCGATTCTCGTGCTAAGATGAAGCGCCTTGAGCAAAGGAACAGCTCCCTAGAAGAAATCATGGGCTGAAATGGCCTGGTTGAGGAGTTATTGAAGCTCCAAGTAAGGTAGGTCCTGTCTGGCTATGGTAGACACAGAGCAGAGATTGAGGATTTTCACAATGCTGAGCTCCAGATGGTCCAATGTCCTGGATTGATGTGATACAGGGAAGCTTTGTGAGTTGGATAATACTTTTCCAGAAGGAAGCTCCAAGAGATTTGACCTGTGGAGTGAGATATAAGCAGCTCAATCTAACAGGGTGTTGCTGGCTATGGCTGCCATGGAAGCTTCAATGAGAGTAGAGTTGGGAGATGAAGTCATGAGCTGACATTGAGCTAGATTGAGGTTGAGAGGAATCAAGAGAGGCTAGAGAACTGGGCTCTGATACTATGCGAGAAATGCGGGATCTAGAGCATGGCAAAACCGGAAGCTATGGAGGATGAAATGAGAAGTGTGGACTCATGATGGAGAAGACAAGGACACTGTTTGTTACACAAGTGAATTAGGTTCCAAGATTGAGACTTGGACTCATAAACACAATCTTGTGTATGTGGACAATGAGATTGACACTTCACTGAAAAGAAAAGAGTACTATCATTGCATTAAGAAAGGAAGCAAGTACAATGCTTTATAGGAAAGTAGGAAACTGCAGTAGGCACCATTGTGCATATGGGATAAGTTAGCCTGCATATCCTTGACCTTGAGGCTCCATACAAAGAGGCTGTTTTGTTGAGTGTGATTGTTGATTCTCAACACGATCGAGCTCTACAGTCAATCTCATCGCGAACGGTCGATACGGGTGGATTCTTGGCACTCAAGAACCTCTGTTTCCAGCCTCTGATCGCGAAGGACCGGCCTGCAACAGCGGAGGACCACTCCTACATCCTCTTCTCCAAGTCGTGGATACACAGAGATAAGTCTCAAAACTCATAAGCATAAAAGCTTAATATAAAGCTTATTAAGCTTAAAGAAGCTTAAAAGATTCAAAAATTTCAGTCGACAACATCAGGGCAGCCATTCCGTCATTTTCACAGATCAAAAAACAGCTCCCCCCTAAAATTCGACGTCGTGGTAGATCAAGCTCAAAGCTTACTACTATAATTCAAGTCACACAAAATCTACAAAGTTTACAAGCTTAGATTCTGCAAGTCAAAAATTACTTGCTCTGCAAGTCTGGCAAGTAACTTGAAGTCAGAACTGACTTGTGTTAAAAACTCCCATAAAGACTGTTCCTGCACAGAAGTACCGAACTGCAAAGTTGTTCCCTGGAAGGTACTGTTCGCATATGCAGACTTGTTGAACCAGTTTCAACACATGCAGAAGGTCAAAACACAGATTTTTCAAAGATTTCAAATCCCGCAATTGCCAAAGACGAAGACAGTGAAAGCCACATATAAAAATATATAAGCCTTGTACACCCGATCTTGAGCTACGCTCATCCCGCTAATTGGATTTTGAGAGTGTGAGGTCTTTTGAAGTTTTGCAGGATGACGGAACAAAATATGGATGATTTGATGGGTGGCTGAAGGCGATCTTCTTGAACCTACGATGGAGCAAAAGCTGGATTTAATTATGATGTAGTTGGACGAAGAACGAAGAGCCCGGCTAGCATTGCAAGTTCAATTGGCCAATTTACAAAGATGGACTACCGACAAAGAGGAACCACAATCTGAAGATCTTATCTGACGTACCATCGATGCGATTCTCGATGCTTAATCCATTCGCAAAGAAACAAAGATAAGTAAAAAAAAATTCAAATTCCGTACTTTCAATGGCACTCGAGATGGAAAAACTGTTCTTGCATTCATCAGTCAGTTTGATGATTATTTTCATGAGGAAACATACGCAGAAAAAGATAAAATCAAGTGTGTCACTAATCATTTAGTGGATAGAGCATCTCTTTGGTGGACCGTGGTTCGTAAGAGCATAGATTGTCCCACTACCTGGGAGAGTTTCAAGAAGAAGTTTATGCAAAATTTCCTTCCTCCACAATTCCATGAAAAAGCCATAAAGCAATGGGACCTTCTTCAGCAAAGAGATCGTGAGCCTATTCCTCAGTACATCGAACGCTTTTGGAATGCATTACTCCAATTATGCATGCTTGAAGACGTACCTGAAGTGACTCACAAGTGCAAGTATATGTCTGGATTACTTGGGCATTACTACGCTGAAGTCAATATGTTCAAGCCTGCAACTCTTGAAGATGCAATTTCTTTAGCTCATGACACTGAAGACAAGCTTCGAGGAAGAGACAAGCGTCCACAACAATTTCAAGCCAATGGTAACTATAGATCTAAGCGATTCAATTCAAATTTTAGAATATTCAATCAAGGTCATTTTCCTTCATCGTCTTTCCGTAAGTCTTGGGAAAAACCACCTACTTTACCATCGAATACCAATCAAAACCCTAAGCCAACTTCACAGCCAAATCCTAATATTCCTAGACTTCCTGCCATTGCAAACAATGTATCTAAAACCAAACCTATAGTGTGTTACAAATGCCACCAACTTGGACATCTAGCAGCCAATTGCCAATCGAAGAAGCCATCTGTCCATATCAACTATCTTGGAGCAATGGAAGATGAAGAACATGAAGAAATGCCTGATTTCATGAAAGATGAAGACGACATTACTATTCCTTCGGATACTTTACCAGGTATGCCACTCCACATTCTTTATTGACAATGAAATGTTTAGTGCATGGAAAAGAAAATATCATTTTGCATGATGACGGTAGTACTCATGATTTTATTTCTGCAAAGTTAGTGAAAGAATTGAAATTACAAACTGTTCCTACGCATTATCGCATTAAAGCAGCATTCTTAGGCACAAGGTATAATGGAACACAAGAGGCGCATGATCTAGAAATTCAAATTGGTGAATATATTGAAAGAAGGAATTTCCTAGTTGTACCATTACAGTCCAGTGATATTATTTTAGGTATGCCTTGGCGTCATCAGCATAACCCTGATATAGATTATTCCACGCATTCAATTAATACTCATTTTTAAGAAAAATATATTACATTGTATGGTATGCATGCATCTAATGCTTTTCCATTGCTTTCTCATACTCAAGCTAAACGTGCATTACGCAAAAGTAGTAAATCTTATCTAATTTGGGTAAATGAACTGCAAGTTAAAGAAAAACATATGCACCCTAGGCATAAAGAATTTCTTGCACAATTTAAAGACTGTTTTGCAGAAGATCTACCACCTGCTTTACCTCCTTCACGTCCTGAATACCACAAAATAGATTTAATTCCTGGTACACAACCACCTTGTAAAGCACCATATAGGCATAACCAAATAGAGCAAAAAGAAATTCAAAATCAAGTTGAGGAATTACTAAATAGAGGATTGATTAGACCTAGTAGTTCTCCATTTGGTGCACCTGTTTTGTTGGTAAAGAAGAAGAATAATACTTATCGTATGTGCATTGACTATCGTGCTTTAAATAAAATTACTGTAAAGAATAGATATCCAATTCCTAGAGTCGATGACCTTATGGATAAATTGCAAGGTTTTGCCATATTTAGTAAAATAGACCTTAAATCTGGTTATCATCAGGTGAGATTAGATAAGTCTGACATATTCAAGACTGCATTTAGAACACAATTTGGTTATTATGAATTTTTATTGATGCCTTTTGGATTGACTAATGCACCTGCTACATTTAGTAGAATGATGAATCGTATATTTTTGAAATATCAGCATTGCGTTATTGTATTCTTTGATGATATCTTGGTGTTTAGTAAAAATGATAAAGAACATTATAAATATCTGTCCTTGGTTTTCAAGTTATTGAAAGATAATCAATTGTATGCTAATCCAGAAAAGAGTGAGTTCTTTAAAATAGAAATTGAATATTTAGGTCATATTGTGTCATCAGATGGTATTAAGGTTGACCCTAAGAAGATAGAAGCAATATTGAACTGGCCTATACCTAAAAATGTGCATGAGTTACGATCTTTTCTAGGTCTTGCTAGTTTTTACACGAAATTTGTGCGAAATTTTTTATTACTTGCTTTGCCTTTGACTAAACTTTTAAAGAAAGGTATTGTTTATCATTGGTCTGCTAATCAACATAAATCCTTTGATTTATTGAAACATGCATTAACCCATGCTCCTGTACTACAACTACCTGATTTTAATAGACCATTCTTTTTAGTAGTTACTGATGCTAGTGGATCTGGAATAGGAGCCGTACTTATGCAAGATAATCATCCCATAGCCTATTCTAGTTGTAAACTGAAACCCTCCGAACTTAAATATTCCACATATGATAAAGAATTATTAGCTGTAGTACAAGCTTTAAGATAATGGAAACATTACTTAATGGGTTCTGAGTTTATGATTAAGACTGGTCAACAAAGTATTAGAAATTTACTTAGCCAACCTCAAATATCTGACCGACATATCAAATGGGTAGCTTTTATTTAGAGTTTTCATCCCATTATTCAATATCAACCAGGTAAAGAAAAGGTAGTGGCCGATGCATTAAGTAGAAGACCCATCATTCATAATATCTTTGTTATATCATTTGATTCTTTAACTCCTATGAAAGATACTTATCATCAGGACATTACTTTTCATGCTGATTGGAATAAATTAGTTAGAAATAATTGGATTCCTATTGATTCACTGTCTTGTAATGATGGATTCATGTTTTATGAAAAGAGATTATATGTTACAGTTCCATTCAGATCTTTTGTTTTGAATGAGATTCATTGTCCTCCATACCAAGGTCATAGAGGTATCATATCTACTTTACGTACATTAACTGAAGGTTTTTATTGGCCACATATGGACCTGATGTATCTAACTTTGTTTCTGAATGTCTAATTTGTCAAAGAGTTAAGAGACATCATGGTAAACAATATGGATTACTTATGCCTTTATCTATTCCATCAAGACCATGGGAACAGATTTCTATGGATTTTATTACTGGTTTACCTAATACTAAAGCTAACCATGACATGATTTGGACTGTAGTAGACACGTTTAGTAAACAAGCATATTTCATTCCATGTAAGAAAAATTTAACAGCATCTCAGGCAGCACAATTGTTTTTGAAAACTGTTTTCACTAATCATGGATTACCAAAAGTTATTATTTCTGATCGTGATTCTAGGTTTTGTAACAACTTTTGGATTACTTTGTTTTCTAGCCTAGGAACAAAGATTGATTTCTCATCTGCATTTCATCCTGAAACTAATGGACAAACAGAAGCCACTAATAGTACTATTTTAGATCTTTTACGTACTTACACAATTTCTAAACCACTGACATGGGAGACACATTTGCATTTACTACAGTTTGCATATAACAATACACCACACACATCTACAAAGAAAGCACCGTTTGAAGTGATTTATGATTATAGATTGTCTACACCTATTGCATCATTCTCAAATAGAATTCAGAGTGCTGATGATATTGCTACTATGCACGCTACTATTTTTGATGAGGTTAAAGACATGATTGCCAAAGCCCAGCAATCATATACCAAACAAGCCAATAAGAAAAAACAAGCAATGAATTTCAAAGTTGATGACTATGTTTGGTTGAGAATAGAATAACGTAGATTACAAGGTGTAGATAAACATCCAGTTGTGAAATTAGCACCTAGATTTTACGGACCATTTAAGATAATTCACAAAATCAATGACAATGCATTCAAGTTAGAATTACCACCTCACTGGAAAATTCACAACACCTTTCACATTAGTTTATTACGACCCTTTAGAGGCCATTTACCTGTACATCCTGTTTACGAAAACCCACCTTTGTTAGATGAAGAGACTGAAATACTTGAACCTGAAGCTATCATAGATACTGACTTTATGACCACTAGAACTGGCCGAAGATATTCTAGATATTTAGTCAAGTTTAAGAACCATCCTGTAGAGGAAGCCTAATGGATGCACGCTAGAGACTTAAATGCTTTCCCCACTCTGTTAACTCCACATTGAGCTAATAGCAATTGAGGTCAATTGCTATCCCACCCCGGGGGTATGATGCCAGGAGGCATATTTCACGGTGGATTCCGTGCCACGGTGGATTCTGTGAGGTTTTACGGTGGATTCCGTAAACTTTGTTGACCCGACCTCATACACAAAGTGGATTCTTTATGCGAGAAGTTGATGGGGACGCCTATCCTTTTCGGGCGTTTCATTAATTTAGTGTGTACATGGGTGATTCCATAGTGGGTGATTCCGCAAAATACATATTAAATTAATAAATGTTTATGAGTTTAGAGTGCGCACTCGTAATAATTTAAGGTTAGGATTGATTTCTAACCAGTTGATTTATTTATGTAGATGAAGACTGCTAGGTATTCACTTTTGTCGGTTTAATTGTATTATTTTACTAACGATTGTGAATGCTTCAATTGATGTGTAGAGATAGCAGCAGTGGCGGAGGAAAGCATTGGAGGATAGCGTGTATTCGAATTATCAGTTATATTTTGATGGGCGCATACCTTAGGCATGGCGCCTATATTTTGTCGTGCCTATTTATTGAGGTGTTGGATATTTATTTATTATTTTGTATGCGCATGGGCGCACGATTATGATATTTGTATTTGGACATTGTATTGGGTATGCCTGACTCTTTGGGCGCCTGCCCATTAGCTTTATTTCTATTTTGTGCCAAAGCAAACTCAAAAGCCAAAAGCATGCTATTTTGTAATTTGGGCTATTATTTGAGCTTGAAGATGATTAATACATAAAATACATGCTTTGTGGAGCGCTCGCACAAGGCATGGGGGGAGATTGCACCCAATTTGTCTCTTGTTCATGTCGTGCATGCTTTTTACCTTGAGTTTTGTGCAAAAAGTAGAGTTATTTTGTTCTAGGGGACCTTCCAGCATTCACTACGCGAGCATACGTCATCCGATCTGCGCACCAGATTTGACACACCCACCGTATCTTTCCCTTAATATAATCTATAGTTCGGGTTCCGAGACCAAACCTTAAGTAAGTCAACAAACCGGCCCTTCCTAGAGTTTCTTCCTAAGTGTTTGTTTTTGGAGAAACCTCTCCGCTAATCGAGATCACCCTACCATAGGACTGGATTCGTTGAGAATCCATCCACATGCTTCCCTCTATGGAAGTTCTTAGTTATCTAATTACCTACCATATTACGTGAAATATATAAAAATAGCTCTATTAATTAAAATCCTTTTATGCACAATTGTTCGTTTACGTAATTTACTCACGGACATACAATCAGAATAAAACAATTTCATTGATTATATTCCATAATGTGTGTTCTCTTGCCCATATAGGAGAAAAATTACAATTTTACCTACTGCCTCATCTGACGCATCTGCACGTTACTAAGATCAAATCTACCTATAGCTAGCATTTATAGGTGCCCCAAGTAGAACTCGAGCCATATAGGGGACCAAGTACTTCCTAGGTGCGAAAAAGAAATTTACTAGCTAGAGTCCCCCTAGCACCCTATCCACCTCCTACTTAATACGATCCCTATTGGGAGACTTCTCGCCATCGGATCCGGTCCATGCTTCCGCGACGGCGGTAAAAACATCCCCTCTTGGTATGGGGATTCAACACCTATCTTTGGGGGAGGTATAGGGCTCCTCAATTCTTATATGTTCCAATACTTAATTTAATCAGGATCTAATCTAGAAGATCGCAAACAAGATTGATGTTTGCAAGCAGTTATGACTTCAATCAATCGTGCAACTTTCAAGTGATACTTAATTCTAGTAGCAATCAACACTTGAGTTTCACATAACGAAATCTTCCCCTTGGAAATTAACTAGGGGTATCTAGATTTTGGGGTCTCTAACTTTCCAGTTCTTGTAACCAAGTTTCTTGGCCTCAAGTTAGTATTTCTCAAAATACTTATCTTATTTGAATAGAACATTTTTAGAAAAACCTGTGGAATCGTGATTGGTAAAGGGTTGTTATCCGCGCTTGTGACTCCGTTAGTGACTACCGTGCTCGCAACTCCAATTGTTGCTTCCACGATAGTAGGATCATTTGCGATTTTTGCTTTTGAATTCTTTTTCTTTGTGGCCATGACGGAAATATGATTCGTAGAAGAAGAAGAAGAACATGATAGTAATACTGGTTGGCAAGGGTGTAAGACTCTCGATGATGATGATGGATATTGCGGGATTCAATGATGTAGGCCTCGCATATGATTCTTCTTGCCTCGTGGAGAGCAATACTTCACTCTCTCTAGTAGATGGAATAGAGATAAGAGTAGAGGTATGATAGAATAGGATAGAGTTTTTCAATGTCTTCTCTTCTTGGATCAAAGTAGAAGAGGATGAGAGACCTTCAGCGTATCCCCTTCCTTGAGTTGAACAGAATGATGTCTCTTTGTCTTGTGGAATAGTGTCTCCTCCTTCTCGATTAACGTCTTGTCCTATCAAGATTGCTCATATCACTCCTATTAGTCATCCCCAAGTCCTCAATTTATAGTTTTGCAAGGGGGGGGGGGGGGGGTAGAAGAAAGGATGCTTGCTTTTTTAGCATTTTTTGATGACATCATTGATGTCAAAGAGAGAATGCTTTCTTTTAGTGCTTAGCTTTAAAGCTTATGATTTTTTTCTCCACTATTTTTGTTTTTTTGTCCTGCAACTTGTTTGGATCATAACTTTGTCATATGAACTCTAAATATAGTCATCCAGGTGCTCAAAATGATTGGAACACATCTGTCAACAAGCCCCCACGGACAGAATTGCGAAAATCCATAAAAAATAGACAAAATGATGATTTTTGTAAATTACATTATTTTTATCAATCTTTTGTCTTAGACGACTTATTCCCTTCAAAATAAGTCACAATATATTTTTGGATCCATCTGAAGTGGGAATTAAGTCATCTAAACATGATACTAGAGATTTCAGACTATTCTAGTAAACTAGTCATGCTTCCTGTAAATCCTGTAGAGATTCTGCAGATTTTTTTTCATGTGTGGATGTGCAACACCACGTATAGACTGGGATGATTTTTCTTTGAAGAGATACATCAGTGCCAAGTTAATAATTTCCTATTGGATTCAGTTACAAGGACAAAATAGTAATATGGGTTTGCGGAATGGATTCTTAGGAAGTGATAAGTCATGGAAAGTTCAAGAAATCCCCATTTTTGATAGCCATGACTTCTGTTTCGCCCCATTACTTTAATTCTATCTGTTGGGAAGACGTTGACCACCTCCTCATAGATATAACGAGTTTGATCTACCTTGCCGGTGTCCAATGTGTAGGATCGAGCTCACACGTGCCTCATGGAAGATGAATAACTTGATAATCTTCAAGTCCTCTAACCATTTTAGCCTCTTTAGATTGTTTTGAAGATATGCAAGCTGATTGGCATCTATGTAGTAGTAATCTGCACTCCAAGTCCAACGCTTTTTCCATACAGTGGTGAAGGGTTGTAGAGGCGATCCAGGATCCCCATCATATCGATTATTCTATGATAACTTGAAGAATCATAACAGTCCTAAACATGATATGAAATATGAGGAACCTGCTCCATGCCACCTCATGGGTATGCAAGCAAAAATAATCCAGAAGTGAGTAAAAGAAAAAAATATTTTCTAATAAAAACATCACTTCACTCTTCCTGATTTATTCTTATCTTGATTGTTTTATTCCTTGGTTTGCTCCGATACCAACTGTAACGTGTCCAATCCTTGTAATGTTTTAGCAGACCATTAGGAATCTGATCTAAAAGACATTGCATGGCACTCCCATGGAATGTCACAGGGTTTGTCGAATAGTGAATCCCGAGTCTACTCCACAACGAAGCGTATCGGCCAACCCTACTAGGATCGACCTGAATCTTTCTGGGTTTCTGGTGGTCAAGTCATACTACATCCTTCTAGCGTTGGTCACCGATCTACTTTGCACAGAGCATCTAAATCGAGGTGGACTCATATTGCACTTAGTTCAAAGAGAATGGGAAACAAGAGGGATGCATCACTAAACCTCTCTACCCAATGATAGGGTAAAGTCTTATTCCGGTCCCCTAAAATGATATGAGCTAGGGTTCTACCCTACATTATCTCGGGTCAATATGTCATCATGGTTTGAATATTGAGAAACCTCCCAATTCTCTAGGACTACCCTACTATAGGACAAACCCATGGAGGTTCCATCAACCCGCTTCCCTTGGTAGCTTTAGTTTTCTACTTACCTAAGGGCACATTAGTGGAAACACATACAAGCATCGTCCTTAATTAACCCGTTAGTCACATGTTCCTTTATGTAATTTATGCATTGACACGAAAATAGTTCATGCAAATTTCTTGAAAAGTAAACTCTATATTAAAATTTCAATTGAGATACAAATATCGTCCATAGGATGATTTCCGCAATTCATAAGGATGCGTATTATCCTCCTCCAAGTTTCCACCCTTGCATTAGTTACAGGGCCTTGAGAATCCATCTCGAGTCACGTACTTCGTTTGAGTAGGACCCAAAGGTAAAGGATTTACAGCTAGAGCTCCCCTTGGCATCCAAGTATCCTCTTACATTCAAACTAATCCACGGAGAGACCTCTCATGGCAGGTTCAGTCCATATTCTCGTCACGATTATTTAGAACCCCCTTGGATAGGGTTGGCGGCCAGCTGGGGGTGGTTTGGCATGCCCCTCCAAGAATTTAACATGACTCATTATACCAGTTTCTTATGAGAGCTTGGGTCAAACAATCCTTTCACTGTCAGTGCTCCTAAAATTACAAGCACAAACAATAATGGGGTCAATGCTTAGAACATCTGCTAAGGTGGAGTTCCTTTTTGAACGCTTAGCATTCAACCTTTGGATCTTTCTTGCCTTGGTGTCAATTGCGATGGTCATGTGTGGGGATGGGGAATACCCTTATTCCGTCCCTCATTCTTATGCAAGAAGAATGAGAATTTACGCAATTGATCTTACATCCAATTTGCAATACCCATTAGTTTCCGATTGGTAAAAATTTCCCAAGTTCTATAGCTCATGGGTTGGGTTTTTTGCAAGATCTTAGATAATCCAATCTAAGATCCTCAAGGACCGTTTGAGGGTGGCTCCACCCTCTTGAGATTCTATTACAGAATTTTCAATTCCGCTCCAACTTCCATTAAGAGTTTCTTTCCTCTAGGGTTCCATGATGGAAATATTTCGCTCAATCCGCATGTGAGGGTAAGGGTAACGTAGTTCATTCTAATTAGCTCTTGTCCAAATTGCAAACTTTAGGTATGATATTTGACTAGTGGAGAGGGTCCTTCCCTTGATTTTTGATGCACCAATTTAAATGGTATCATGCCCAAAAAGTTTGTCTAGAGGGATTCTTGAATCTAGCAATGGTTGATGACAAGGTTTGATCTTCTCGCTAATGTTGGTTCAACTAAAACTAACTCGGCTTTGTAACGTTTTTCGATCTAACTTGTGGTTGAATTCTTGGTTTACTACTATCAAAAGAATGTCCTGGCATATTTTCCTTCTAGAAGCTAGCTTTAGTACAAATTAGAATGAAGACCACACCCTAGGCACAATACAATCAAAATTATATCTATGATATTGAGAAAAAATCAGGATGCAAGTTTTAACACCCTTGAGAGCAAATGCTTTCCATGTAATGTGCGTTCCTTCATGCTTAATGTCGATATACAAGCGATCTCTTCTAAGCATGCCTTGAGATGCCATCCCTTAGAATAATTAAATTTTAGAATTCTTCTAAAGATGCATCTTACAACCAAAAGGTATTGGCGCATACACCTAGGAGTACAACTTTATGTGTCAAAGAGGAAGATTTTTAGCTCTTTCTATGAGTTACTTAACACATATATCTACTCTTCATGAGCGGCTTTATGCAAGCGTTGCTATTTGTGTGACTTTACAAGTGAGAATGGCCCATGAATTACAGGTAGCTCTTTTGCCAAAATAACTCTAATTTCATGCACCTATTTATTCAATTTCATGCAATAAAACACGACCATTTCAATGCAAGGAAGTATGATCTTTCATAAGTCAAATCTATTTTCTTTATCTACTATTTGCTATGTAGGAAAAATTATCGATAGCACCTGATTATTCAAGGATGTATTATCTAGACCGAAACCCGAGTTGTTGTTTGTCGTATCGCCCTGACCAGTAACTCCGTTGAGGTTTGTGGGTTTTCCATCGGCACGAGGCGATTTTCTCTTGGGGGCCATCTGAAGACTTGAACAATCTCCAACCAAGGTAACTTGAATCCGCTCCTTGCAAGTGCGTCCTTGGTAGATGGCTTGCTCCTTACGAGTGATAGTGCATGGGAACCCCTCTCAAAGGGTGGGTTGGAAACTTTTAGAAGTTTCCTCTCTCTCTCTCTCTCTCTTTCTCTCTCTCTCTCTCGGCATAGCTTGATGTGGGTGGGGGTCTTTATAGGGAGGAGGAGGAGGGGTGTTATGGGAGCGTGACGGAGCCCCTTTCCTTACCCTCCACCTTGATGGGCCAAAACGGCTATTGCCATGCCATGATGTCGTTGAGTTGGGAAAGGGACAGTGGGGGGGGAGGGATGTGGCACATGTGTGCCCTTCCTCCTCCTCCTCATCATCGACTCCATCATCCTCATCCTCATCTCCTACTTCTCATTCCTCCTGCCAGTTGGCGGTGTCGATAGGGGGGAAGTAAAAAATTTCAAATAATTTTACTTATTTTAGGGGGGTCCTATGGGACGCGAAAAGGGGGGGGGGGGGGGGGGGTTATTACATCAAAACTGATTTCTTTTCTTCAATATTTCACCATCATTTAACTAGGCTTGAGAATACCCTGTTATACAAGTAGAATGGATAAAGAAATCCAATAGAGGGGAAATGGCCAATCCATGAGTGATAGTCTTCCTTGAGGATGGAGGGGTAAAGATATAGTACATGATCTAAGAAAACTTCAAGATTCTTAAAGCTTCAACTAAGAATCCATGGATGTCCTGTTTTATGACAATGAGTAGAATCCTTGGAATATTGAGATTTATTCAAATTTGAGAAGATACGTTGCTATCCTAGATGATCAATCAAAACCCTACTTGATAGGGTTTGAAAAAATGGAGAAAATGCTCAATAGAAATGGTAAATTCTTTCACGTATAGCCATGGGAGCTTCCAATAATCACAAACACTTATTAAATAATTGTACAGCTTGGGATTGAAGATGAGACATGACTATGACTATTGTTGATCCAAACATAAAGCCAAAAATTACAAAAACATGGTCAAATTTGGTGCAGATTGCTACTTGGACTTAGTGCAAATTGTGTTGATGCTCATATCGCAAACTTGCAGTATTACCATCAATAATGGTTATAGAAAGACCTCAAATGATGCAAGAAAGACAAATTCTTCCTAACAAGAAATATATCAAACTAAAACAAGAAATATGACAAAATCCATGATTTAAAAAAACATAGCTAAAACTTAGATTATAGTGCCAAAAAAATACAATAATGGTAGCAAGATACCCATCTCTTGTAATGGTGGAGCAAGGTATCCACCCCTTAGCTATGGTAAGAGGTCCAAAAAGATTATGGATCGGCCTTATTCCATCATGTCTATGTTCAAGATCAACTTCTATTCTCCTTGGCAAAGTAGTGGATTGAGTGTAGAAGGACTTGTAAAAGGGATCATACCCACCTTCATCATCTTCAACTCTTGTGTCCTCTTCATACCTAAAATTATTTTTTCAACAAAGTTGTGGCCTAGAATTTTCTTAGACTTATATATATCTCTAAGTTTAGATGATTCTCTCCCGTAAAAAATAGTCAGATAAGTAGGGGAACTGTTCCTAAATAGGTCAATAGTAGACTGAGGTTCCTAAATTTTATGACCCAAACCCTTAATGATAGTGATTAGCTCATCAAACCGACTATCCATCTTTACCATTGACTTATTTCGCAAGTGTATGCCCCCAAGAAGCCCCATGTTTATGCTATTAAGCTCCTTAGATAGTTGTTGGTAACATATTGGTGTTGGTTTAGGCCAATGTTTGATCCATTTGGCTCTGATTGGCATCCCTTTACATCCTCATTCATTGTTTCCAAAATTTGATTCTTATCTGTGCTTGATAGATGTTATCCACACGACCAGTAGGTAGAAGATTGGAAATATCTTATGATGTCAATGTCTGTTTGAGGTGATTTCTAACTCTATACCTCCATGATAGAGTCCTCTAGCCATTTGTATTGTCTATTTTTCATTAAAATTGCAATGACCTATTCTAGAACCAATTTCTCTATGATGTCCAAAACTATTCAAAACCTTGTTTCAACCCTATTTTAGCCTGTAAATCTTCTTGTAAGTGCTCTTTTACCACCAAACCTATAGGGTACTGAGTAAGACCTATAGATAACCTATATTATATGCACTTCATCTTTAAGGATGAAAGGTGTACCTATAAATACATGTATAAACTCTATAGTGTCCTGTCAAGTGCCTTGTTTACCCTATTTTGGTCTATAAGTGATGTATACCCTATTCAAATGGCTTAACACTTGTAATGCTCTATGGAGACTTAAATGTGGTAGAATCTTCAATAATATAATGTGTCTTCAATACTCCACATCGTTGTACCTATGTGAGGGAAGGGATATAACAGGCTCCCTACATAGGCTTCGAGACTTGAGAGGGGTGCAAATTTTCTTCTTAAACCAAGTTATGCACCCCTTCAAGATCGTCAATGTGAGCTAGGGTCACCTCTCTTTTGTCTCATATCTCACCTAGCATTTGTAATGAGACAAAAATGGGCCCCACACTGACTCTAGGGCTCTTGTCGGTCCTCTACTCTCAACCAAAACACCCCATGGCCTCGCGGCCAAGAGTGTCTAGAGGCTACACACATTAATCTAACTTTAACATGCATTTGTATGATCCCTTAATAACTCCACACAATTGGAGTTTCCAAATAGATCGTATCACACACACACGGAGCACCCCTAGCTAATTGTTGTGGCCCCACTACAGCTCTCCTACACCTTGGGGATTAGCCTCGAGATATGTTGTTCAAACATATAACACATGCAAAATATACTCTACTCTTTTAATGTTCATTCTAGGAGATTATTCAATCCTTACCAAATCAAGCCCCAAATAGAATGAACGTACTATCCTACAGCAGGGGACTCCTTACGTTCTCAATGCAGGTCAATGATTATAACAATCAAGTGCAATGCATCCAGAATTTGTTTTTATGATACCATATGTATATGCAATGCAATGCCAAGGTGAATGCCCTTAAGTGCATAAACATTTTACCTAATCGAATCAGCACCGTGGATGTGCACAACCAATTCTTTTCATGATTTTCTGCTACTCTAGCGTATTTGTTGCGATGCTAAAGCAGTGTGTTGGACTATTATGTAACATTGTTTCTTTTAAAACTTCAAATAATTGAGTCCTATATGCAAAATGCAACAAATAAATTAGATTTAATACCATAATCAACACTCACAAGTCTCCCCTCTCTCCCTATCGTTTAATGTTATGCTTACAGTGGTAGGTGTAGAGAATGTTTTCATGTCATTTTCTTATCTACAAAAAAATAAATCATGCATTATAACATGGAAATGGGGATAAGCTGAGGCTAAACCTCATGCCTTAGGTCTATCATACATCCACAAACACATTTATAAATTTTTGTAATATTTTGGTGCATAAAATCTATTTTTCCCATATAAAAATTATTATTATTTATTTATTTTAAATAAATTTCTATTTTTTCCTATTTTTTTGAGTCAACCAATTAATTCACACCCTAACCCATCTTGATATTTAATTTTATCCCACATGAACACAATTTGATGGCCCGAAATTACGAAAACACCATTTTTTCTTTAAAAATATGATTTTTGGATTTTCAAAAATTAATAACTCATGATTACAAGAACAGATTCTGAATTTCACAACACATAGTCCTCAAACATATTGCAACCAAGCATCAAATAAATTTATATTGCATATGAACGAGAATTGCATCATAAATGGTCAAAAAAGATTTGAGTTTTCATTAAAAAGGACTTACTGTCTTTTCTCGAGTTTCGGGAATTAATTTTGGGCAGCCATCGAACCTATCATTGATCCTCAAACCATTTTGGCCATCATTCCTTAGTATCAATGATCCCATCACAATTCGATACAAGCCAAACAACCGGTATTCATTTTGATCTATTTCCATTTACTTGCGCATGAACCACCTCCAAGATGAGAGAGAAAGATTGATTTCTATTCTCTCTGATCAATCTACTATTTCTCATGCACAGGTTGGCATTGTAGAGTGAAAATTTGTTGGTGCAAGCTCGTATGATTAGATTCATTAGGTGTGTTTTAGCCCCATAGCCCCCCCCATAGAGAATCGATATGTAGGAAGATGATGCCTTTTTTTTTCACCACGCCCATTTGTAAAACCCACCCCCCCCGACCCACAATTCATCAAAATTTTTGGCCCCTCAAGCCTAAGGGTCATGCCCTTTCCAACCTCCAAGCCAATTTGACTCCCAAGTGCCCTATCTCCAACTTCTCCCATGTTCGGTCTTGATTCCAATTCCTAAAATTTTTGTGTGTCCATCTTGAACTACTTGGGACTTTTGCTACTTAATCCCACACCCTTAAAAATTTATGAAAAACCCACAACCACTGTGAAGTCTGGCTTCTGAAGTAATTTGAATTCTTGTCTTCCTTGGCCACTTAAAATTGTGGAGTCTGTGTCCTCCACTTCCTTCAAGCTTTAAATTCTGCCTTAAATTCTCATGATTTGGCACTTGTCTGCACTTTCCCAATTTTTAAATTCTGCTCTCATTGATGACCATGGGATAGGGTGACTCAACTCGTCAAGTCGACGAATTGATCTACACATAAAGAAACTATAAAGAGCATCAAGTTGAGGGCTATGTTCAAACACCCAATACTTCAAACGTGTTTGTGTTTTTCTATGAAGAGGGCTATGTTCAAACACCCCATACTTGTACAAAAGTCATGAAGGACTTGAATTTTGCATGAGTGAATGGCACTTTCCATTCATTGTTGGTGGGATTAATAGGAGGATCACATTTTAGAATCACATATTTTGTTGTCAAATCGAGTCATACAAACCTTGATTAGGTTGGGACTAGAGGTATTCATTTGATAGAGTGTATTTAAAATTAGTAGCACCCAAAAGGCATCTAGAAGAGGCTTCCAAAAATACCCAAACCAACAAGTGTTGCATTTTTTCTACCATTCCCCTGGAAAAAAACTCATGTTGCTCTTAGACTCGTGTCCCAAACTACACACTTATTAAAACTTTCTTTCAATTAGTCTTTGTTTTAGTAGTAAAGACTCAATTGTACATTGATATATCACAAATCTTTTCTTTGTAAAAAACTTCAAGGTGCTTTGTTGCATAGAAGGCCACTTGAACACTATCATTCACAACCTTCTCATAAACTTATGTCCTTCTATCTTGTTATACCAACCATGCAAGCTAAGATCCATAGCTTGGCTACAATCAATTGCATGTATGGGGGCTAGTAATTTTGCATGACCTTGCATCAGCTCTTCTACAATTATTGGCATTATCCATGGGTAATTTTATGGGGACCAAACTTTTTGAATATGAGTTTATAATACCACCAATGTAAGACTCACTCCCATCTCACTATGCATCTATAGATTTGAAAAATACTTCATCACTTAAAGACATTACTGTGATATTGATGAGAGGGCAATGAATATTCTACCATCCCTCACTAAATGCAGTGTATCCATAGTCCAATGCTAGTAAAGTTGACTTGTAGCACCCTTTCATGTATTTCAATGTAACATTTGTCCATCATTGCTTTTCCAATGGTGTGATAAGATGGGGGGGAGTGAAAATTTCCCTCCATGTGATCTTCCACACTTCTGGAGTAGCCATCAACAAAGGGTGACCTAAGTAGTAAATTTCATGCGCCAATGCAACTTATGCTTCGTGTATGTTTGATTGATAGATATTTTAACTATGTGGGACTTTGGACAGACACATATTGTTTCACGTGTTTCCTCTATGCTTAAGACTAGACTAGACACATATTGTTTCACGTGTTTCCTCTATGCTTAAGACTAGACTACCTCTCACCCTATACTTTAGCTTCACCCCACCAAGCCTCTCTTTTACAATTACATGAAACAAAGAAACAAGGAAGGACTCAAAATTTCTAGCAGGCTCACCCATTGCTCACTCTCTTGTTTTGTTTCACCATTGAAGAGAGTGACAATTGACCTTGCACCATTGAAGAGAGTGATAGTTGACATTTCATGATTAAGATGTATGCTCCTCACATATCAACCTCTCTAGCTAATGCTACCATGCCCCATATTTTCAAGTGATGTAGACAAGAAAAAGAGTAGAAGAAGCTTCCCTTCATGGTCCCTCACTCTCTCACTCTCTTGCACTCTCTCAAATGGATATAGATGTCTCAAGAATCCCACATGTTGTAAGAGATAGGAAGAAGAAGAGGAGGAGATTTGATGTCATAACTTGCTCTTCCACTAATAGTAAGTAGTTTAATGAACCTTTGAATTTGAGTAGTAGGTTTAAATGAGCTCATGAGGTGTGGTGTTAGCAAATTTTCCTCATATCATTCTTGCATACTTTCCTAAGCTACACCATCCCAAAAATCTTCTTGTTGAATTGATGTTTGCAAACTTCCCTAAGCCACATTGTCCCACTAGTCTTCTTCTTGTATTTGCTTGCGACGATTACCTTGTCAAAATTGCTCATGAATCAATATTTTAGCTCTCCAACTCTCCAAAATTGTGGTTTTACAAAGAATTTGATATTGTCTTTATCCTTGTGACGTGGGGCTAGCTATAACTAGGGATTTGTATAAAAAGTGTCTTTTCTTAAGGCCATTTTTAGTACGAGGAAGTAAAAGTTGATCACAATAAAAAAAGTTAAGCTCAATTATCTCTACCTTATACCTACCTCCCTAGCAGAAGAAGAGTTGCAATGCTTCCTAGCATTGTAGGGTATCTATGGGTAATATTGGCTAGTGAAGTCTATTCATATACTAGTTAAATGAGTGCATGCATTTATTTATGTGCACAAGAATGTGTCAAAGGCCTTGTGATAACCACCACTCTACAAGTATGGATTGTGGTGGAGGTCTACTAAGGCAATGATTGGTGGTTTGGCATTAGGTCCATAGGGAGTTAGATCTTTGTCATTTGACATGGGTGCTTTGCTTTCATTTGATGAAGCAACACTAGCATAGATGTGGACTAAAAATCGGACCGTCCAATTGACAAAATCGTTCCATCGAAAATCGACCGTCGGCCAAGAGAATCGGCCCGTCTGATTTGGCCAAATCAATTCTGAGAATTAGAGAAATGAAGTCCAGAATCGAACAAACCTGAAATTGGCCGAAGCTGATAATCGCCATGTCCGTTATGAGAATTGACCGAGGCTGTATTTAAAAGAAAAAAAACAAAACAAAAAACCACAATAACTGGCTGAACCTGCCAATCAACGCATAGACCGTGCCCAACTAAGTAGAACGATGTAGCAGAAATCTTAGCAGACCCAAGAGTGGCTAGTAATCGTGCTTAGAGCTAAACTAGGCCAGGACAAAGAGAGTGTAATGAATGCGATAACTGTTTCTTTGCATTTGCACACACTCTGATATGAACACTTGAAGCCCACTTAAGAGAGTAAAAGCCTGATTTTGCACCGTGCATAGAAAACACATCACACACACAGTGTGAGCGAATATAAGTTGAGGATTGGTTGCAATAAAAAGGAATGCACTCGGAGATAATAACAAAATGAACCCACCAGTAGGAGACAACCCCAAACATCGAATGGAACCTTGGACCACGAGACCACCAAGAAGGGCAAGAAGTGAGTGCCATTGGAATTGCAACTATCCTCAACCTACTCAACCTCATAAGTAGCCTGGCGGACCAAGAAATCATCAACATGGCAAGAACAAGCACGAACTTTAGAAACGATAAGCTAGACATGAGGGACTTCTCGATCGAGATCCAACAAACGGTAGGGCAAGATGACCTACAAGCGAAGGTAGATCATCAAGGTAGGCCAGCCTAGGAGATCATAGCCGACCTTGAGGAAGAGAGAAAGCTAGCATGGTAGGCACTACATCTCATGATAGCATACAATCAACAGCAGCAAGCTAGGAACTTGCAACAAGATATGGAGATGCGAGAGGCCCATCGAATACTAGCTCTAGCCAATAGGAACTAAATAGGACCAAATGTAGAGCGGTAGAGAGCGCTAGAAGCAGATCTTACGTTGAGCGAGTTTCTCACAAAGTGACTCCTAAACAACACTGCTACTGCAGAGTAGCAAAGTGGAGCAGCTTTGGCAACCTCATTGCTAGCAGGATTAGGAATCAACCAAGGCTCTAGGAGCCAGTCAAAAATCCCCGTAGTCATGAAGCATCTAGATAATTATCAGCCTGGTGACGACCCATATAGCTTTGTAGAGCAAATCGAGCAAATCTGTGAGGCAAATGGCCTCACCGACCTTGCTCAACATGCATAAGCTTTTGGTTTATGCCTAGGCGATAAGGGCAAAACGTGATATACTAGGTTAGATGCGGTGTATAGGACCAACTTCAATGACCTCAAGAGTTTCTTCATCAAGAGATTCTCTGAGGTGGGATATTCCAACAACCTCATAGTGACTGATGGACATAGCAAAGGGACAAGGAGGACATTAGGGACTACGTTACTCACATGTAGAGTCTCTTTAAGAGAATCCCGACCAATGAATGACCAATGGAGAGAGCTAATTCCATGGTGTTTATCAATGGAATCCACAATGACAAAGAGCTCTATAAGGCCTTAGCAGGCAACTCAAGTTTGTAGAGAGATGTGTTGGCCAAAGTCTTTGAAGAAGTTATACGAGTGGATGATCAACTAAAGGAGAGAAGGTCCAAGAGTACAAATTGAGATGAGGATAGGTCTACTACGTCTAGCGAATGATCATGCTAGACCACACAAGTCAAGGGAAAGGCCATTGACCAGAGCCAAGAGCTGGCTGAGATGAAAATGGAGCTAGCTAGATTGTAGAAATTAGTGTGAGGAGACCTACACAACCTCATGTCCAGTGTGTGTGCTATGGGAAACCACCTTCCAGCCAAGTGTCTCCATAACATACACACCTCATGCATTGTTGGCTACCAAGGAGAATCCCATAACCACAAGCCTACAACCAACCATACCTAGGGAACCGGCCACCAAACTTCTTCGAGAGGGGCACCCCATTGACTCTTTTGACACCTAATGATGCTAAGCCAGCCATTCCTAGGATGGAGATCAATCCCACAAGTATACCTCCACTAGGACCCTTCATAACCCATCCACCAAGCGACACTCCCAGCCCACTACGTGGAGGAGCCAAGTGAAGAGGAAGCCTATGTGAACCCTTATGTCTCGTATGATGAAAAGGGCAACCCAATCCTTATGGATTATAGACCGGTTCTAGTGATTTTGTTAGGAAGAGATAAGGGTAGAGTCTTGGGTTAGCAATCCCAATACCCGATTACATATGTGTTAGACATGCGAACACCCATGCCATATCTCTTCATCATGTCCCAAGAGGGAACTAGCTAACTGAGAGAAGGCAGACCTTAGATGCGCGGAGTGTGGAGAAACTCACTTGTTCATAGATTTTCCTAAGTGAAAACCAATCACAAGCTTAGCAATCATACCATCACTACCATTGGGGCTGTTTAGAGTCAAACACTCGATGGGGAGGCTACACCCATCTCATTGCATGTGATGACCTAAGCACAAACAAAATAGGCCAGCATATCATTGCGAGGACCCAGTAACTTAGACACTGTCTCAATTGGGAAAAAGAGCCGTAAGTGAAGAAGAAAGAAGATTGAAGCAAAAGTCACACACTCAAGACTAAGAGTGCTACAACATTGCCCGAGGGCAAGAAAGTTACAAATGAAGAAGCGGAGATATCCACTCCAGAGACAACATAGAAGGGGAGTGCACAAATTGGCAAATATCCTAACCCAATGTGCCAACTCGAGGCAATAGACAAGGTCAAGGAGTGGGTAAGAGAAGCCCAACAACACCTAAGAGATGCTGAGTATATCTTGGAGGACGATCTAGATGACCTCTCTAGTGCAAGCACACCATGTTCACCAACACGCATGGGGATAGAAGACGATACTGCACCTCAAGTAGCTCCTCTTAGGCAAAGCACAAGGACAATAAGATAGCAAACTAGTCAAGGCCATTGGCCAGGGAACACAAAATTAGGAGAGAGACAAGCGATTAGCAACCTTCTTACGACACTAGTCAACACCCTTGTAACTCTGAGCTTAGGAAGCTCGCTTTGGCAAAATCTGACACTATGGAAAGAGCTAAAGCCATTGGTGGAAGGACCTATGGAGTCAGGAGTAGTCGACTTGCATGACAATGACACAGTCACGTAGATACCTAGTCTAATGCTGCAGTTGGTGCCCAAGTCCTTACACGTTAATACTTTATGGGAAGGCACAAAGATGCATGTTGTGTTACCATTCTTGGCACTAGGAGATGCCACACAAGAAAGGGGATTGTAGACATAGGGGCAAGTGGAAGTGTGCTTAGCCATGCAGTGCTTTAGGCTTGGGGTAACTCGCCTGTCAAGAATGCTAGGTTCAATGTCACATTGGCCAATGAAATGAAGGTGAAACCATTTGAAGTGTTGAAGAATTGACCATTGAATATTACAAGAGTGCAATTCCAAGTAGACTTCATTGTCATGAAAGGTGTGGACTATGATATCCTACTAGGCCGACCCTAGATGAGGAATGCACAAGTCATATAAGACTGGGGTAACGATCTAATCTTCTTAGGCAATCAAATGGAATCCGTGAGGGTGGAGATGAACACTTGGAAGACTACATCAGTTGACTTATAGGCCATCTCTACTCTATTGAAAGGTGATACTCCAGTTAGGGAACTGTACAGGCCACTGACAAAGTACATCCCATGTCCGGAGGATGATCGAGATTGGATGCATGTGCTTTCCACTATTGATCTGCCATTATCAAACGATGAGGAATAAAAGCGTGCTGCCAAGACAAGAAGGGGCCAAGAATGAGTCCTTAGTACCCTTATGCATGATGGCTAGAGCTCCTAATGGACAACCAACCCCTATCATGTTCCATGTCCCAAACAACAAATGAGAACTCCATGAGATCATTGAATATTTCACAGGCAAGCTAGACAACAATCCAACCACTAATTTGAAACCTCTTAGGGATCTCTTGAACAAACTAGAGTGGAAGTGGACCAAAGTGCACGACCTAAACTTAAGGTACAATGACCGATGGAAATGAGGATCTAGATCTAGGAGACGATGAGCAGTCGGACCAGGGAGATCCAAACAAGGAATATGAGGACTGCCAATCCTTCAGCGATGAAAGCGAAGAGGACATTCATACGATTGAGTATGACACTAATGGATGAGTAAATAGAGCAAATACGAGCAGACTCCAAGCCATGGAAGGGGAATACCTTTGGAATTGAATGGGAAATTATGAGAACGGAATGTGATCATGCTTGGTTGGAGCATGAGAATGGAACGGAATGTGATCATGCCTTCACTCTTTACCTATGCCCATCTACCTTTTACAATTTGCACAAGAGGGAGAGTGGTGCTCTTTTACAATAGTTTTAGGGGTGCCTTGCATTTAAAAATGTGCTTTTGCCTTTGACTTGATTTTTGAGGCTGCTCTTGTACTTCTAGCCATTCTCCATCATGCCTCTTCCGTTGCACCTACATTCTTGACTTCTTTTTCTTCTATCTTAAATTGGGGTTAACATTACCCCCCTCCTAGACAAGTGCTAGTCCCATGGCACTTGCGGGGCTTTTTTTATGGTTGGTGCTTGGAAGGGTGGTTGTCGAGATGATGATGGGCCTTGTGTGGGTGGGTATTGGTGAGAAGCTTGGCAAATGATTGTGTTGTTGGAGGCCGGGGAGATGCTGCGTGGATGGCGGGGCCTCCGATGGTGGTGGTTTGCAGGATCTGTCATCATTACTTGAAAGAGAAGAAGTGCGCTATACTTAAGGGGTGTGTCTACCTTGTCATGTGGTGCATTGTGCTCGTGCGAGTGGAACTAGGAGCTGGGTCTACAGGCAAACATGGGTGGTGTCTCCCACTTGAGGACCCAGTTTGTGCATAGGGGAGGTACGGTGGGTGCGGCTTAGGGAGACATGTCTAGGCGAGTGTGACCTCCCTAGGTGTGTCCTACCCTTGATGTGCCCTAAGTGTGTGAGTGGGGAATCAAAAGGGCTAGGGGGACTAGGGATGGGGCCAGTCAACTGAAGCCATCGGGTACGCTTAACTTGAGGACCCCTAGATGTAGTGCTTGTGTCTTATGTAAAGTGAGGTGGTCTAATTGATTTGCTTGTGAGATACTTCTTCTCCTCTTTGTTCTCCTTTCCTTTTTTTAAATTACATGGTCACGAGACAAGAGCTAGTCTTCATTATCTGAGTGGAGTGGAGATGGGCGCTTAAGATATTTATTCAAGAATTGCCAACTCTGCAAGTACCCTTTGAGGTTCAGGTGGACTTGCAGAGTGGTCGTAGAAAGAAATGGATGATTACAACATGTAAAATAGTTATTATTCATATCTTCGAGGAGGGAATATCAAAATGAAGGGAGGAGAGCAGCTCGCATCATCAATCGAGTCATGGCACAGATGTCTATGGCATTGGGATCAAAATAGAGGGTTGGAAGGCCACATTCTTGTGGAGTGGGATCTTGCCTAAGTAGTATTCTAAGTAGTCTAAGGTAATTACATGTGGCAATGAAAGCAAGGTTGGGACAAGAGGAGAATTCATTTACAAAGCGGATTATAGAGTCCTCCAAATCTTTGGGTGTGAAGACAAGGGCCTCTTCAGGCTTAGTACAATTAGCATTATAGATTATAGGGAAGTCATATCGATCGTGGACATTGGGGTCAAAATCTACTCCTACTCTTCAAGGGTACGGCATGAAGGTTGGGTTGTTTCACTCGAAGGGTAGGGTATTACAAAAAATCCTGCCGTCCATATTTACATCGCAGATGCACCTTCTCCATGTGGGTTGGCACTCGTAGCTAGGCATAGATCTAGGTACTTCAAAAACTTTATTTTGCCAAAACTCAGTGTCTTTTGTGCCCTATCGGGTGGGGTTCTACTCTCTCTTTCAGCTAGCCATTTCTCCACGAGTCTCCCTTTGATATTAATCATTTCTTCCACCACTTTGATTGGCATAATCTTGAGCAAGTTGGCAGGGAATTGGAAATTAAGTTTGAAGGGTTTTCTAGAAGTCCCTTGTTGTTCCTAGATTATCAAGTCAGCGTGGAAGCTTGCTGGGAATCGTCTTGACTTGGTGGGATGGATGCAGATGACCCCACAGCTAGTTTAGCACCTAGTCTCCTTTGTGCTTCCTCCACCATCTACTTTCTCTTTTCTTTGATTGCAGCTTTTCTTTCTATGGCCATGGAGGGGAAGGAGGCTGTGGGACTAATTCTTCTTCTTGAGGTCCCAACTCAAAGCTTTGTCCAGCATCTTCTCCTTATTGGTCTCCTTGGGTTGCTTCTTTTGCAAACCCTATTGTATTTATTTCTTATGGTGTCAAGCTTGCTTGCAATAGATATCTTCATTGCTCTTCAAGGGTTAGGCTAACTTCCACAGGTTGTAGTGGCATCTACAGGCCTGCTCGTAGGGCTTTGCACACAATCCCTAGGTTCTTTTTAATGGCGTCCACAGCCTCTCCTTCCTCTGTTTGAGTGACATCCAACAAGGAGTTGAGGAAGGTGCATTTTTGGGTTTCAAAGGCCACTTGGGCAACCTCTGCTCTGCTCTTAGCAAGCACTTTATCACTTTCTGCCTAAACTAGATGGTGTGCCAAAGTTTTGACTCTCTTCTCATTCAGGTTGCCTTCAACTCTCTTCTTCAATTCTTCATGGCCTTCCCCTTGCTTCTGAGCCAATACCATGAGCCTTTGCTCTTAATCTTCAATTTCTCTTTTGAGTTTATGTTGTTCCTCCTATTCCAAGGCTACCTCATGTTTCAATTTTTCTATTCCTTTGTGCAATCTGAGGGTCTGCTCTTGTCTATATGCTTCCAATGTTGTAGTAGCATCCCTGAGATTTGCCATTTCTACATGTAGTTCTTTCCATAACTCTCCCAGATCTGCAGTGTTTTGCTCCATCCTCATGAAGCGTTGCTTTTCTTTAGCCAACCTTGCCTCCCACCATCTATCTTCTCATGAAGCTCGTATATTTCTTTTTGGCACATGGCCACTTGTCTGGTCTTTTCCAGCTAGAAGACAGCCACCAACTCCTTCTCAGCTTCCAACTCAGCCACTACTATTCTCTTCTCCTCCTTAACTTTTTCTAACTGTAAGAGCAACTCTTTGACATATTCATCATAGTCAATAGTTGGTGTCATTGTCATAGAGATGGGAGTCGTGGAGGTTTCCATTCTTTGTCATTTTGGGTTCTATCTTGGTTCGATGTCTGCTGCCGCCAATCTCTTATGCCCAATGGTTGTGGTTTCCACACTCCTCCCCTATGTGAGTTTCTTATTGACAAAGTACAACACCCATGCCATGATATTGTTGCCATCTATTGTGGCTAGGGTGCTTTGAGTAAGGGTTGCTACTGTAATGGTGGGTATCAAGAGGGGTGGGATGGGATCAATAGGGGCTTTGCCCTTGCCTTTAGTCTCACTGTCGGTGGCGTTATTTCTAATACATGCGCACTCGAGATTGGGCCTTCATCTCTTCGCGGGCTCAATGCACCCAGCTCGTCTTGCTTGCCTCGCTATGTTCAATGGACAAGCGCGTGGCTAGCACGATGTCCTCCTCTTCCTTCCTCTTCAATCCCTCCTCCTTTTTAGCAGCCTTTCTTTTGCTCTCTTCTTCGGCTTTCCTTGATTCTTCTTCTAGTCTCTTAGACTCTTCTTTCTCTTTCCTTTTCTTTTGCTCTTCCTCTTTCTTTGACTCCTTCTTTGCCTTTTACAGGTCTGCCCTCTCATGCGTTATCTTTTTCCTGGGCTGTTCTGGTTTCCTTTCGCTAGACCAGGCTTTTGGCTCTCCCTCCTCCTTGCTAACCATTCTCTTACTTGACTATTCTTCATGATGGAGAGGTGACCTTCTAGGTGTTTCATTAGCTCCTTCCTCTCCACCCTGCATCTCCTTCATAGCTTCCTGGATGAGAGTAGTCAAGATTCCCCCATACCCAGTGAATGAGGCTTTGGATGATGGTTTCTTCCTCTCAGCTCCCTTTGATGTCGAGGATTGCCCACCAGCCGGGGTGCTTCCCAGGGTTAGTGCCTTAGTGGATTGATCAATGGTTTTCCACACATAGCCTTTCCAATCTATTTCATCCAATGAGTGAGCTGCCAAAATCTCTCCAGCATGGGAACACTTATTTTATGCACGAGGGAGTTGTATCATTGGCTAGAGAAGAGGGAATGTACGACTTTTACTTGCATTCTGATTTTTGGGTCGAGGATGTCCAAAATGCTTATGCCATCGTTTGCTAGGACTTGCTCCTTCCTCACGTTCAGCATGGCATATACATCCCGCTTCTGCCTCCTTTTCACCTTGGATTCCAGACCCAGCACTTCTCCACCAAGTCCTCACTGAGCTGAATTTGAACTTGCTTAGCTCCTTCTCCCCTCCCCATGATCACTGTCCCACATTCCTTGTCAGCATTGTAGGTCCTCAAAAATTCCACACACTTGGTGTGGTGGCAGGCTCCTATCCAAACTTCTCGAGGTACTTGGCTAGGTTGCATTACTCCACGACTATTTTTGCAACCTCCTCCTTAGCCACCACCTTTGCAATGTTATGGATGCTTCGGAACTTTAGTTGATTGTAGGCACGATTTTCAAGGAAAATGCCATACTTTGCTCTTTTCTCATACGTGAATGGAAGATGGTGGGCACGATCCTGTTGTGCTACCATCTTCAGCTCCTTTCATAAAACCATGGTTCACCATTATCGTTTTTAAGACACTTTCTTGCTAGAGGATAAATAGGAGTTGATCATGCTTTTATGGAAAGAAGTACATGCTTAAGCATAAAAAGAGAATTTTCCTTCGAGTAGTTCTATTTATTTCCAAAATTTTATGACACTTTTCCTTAATCACGAGTTGATTTTCATCTATTTTGGATGTTGATTGAGGCTTTAATTTTTCCTCACATGTTTCATTCCCCCTTACATGTTTGACTTCACCTCTTAATTCCACCTGTTGATTTCACCTTACTTCACCTTACCCCCTTCTCCCTTGGGAATGAGAAGAATCATTCTTAGGTTTTCCTCACATGTTTCATTCCCCCTTACATGTTTGATTTCACCTCTTGATTCCACCTGTTGATTTCACCTTACTTCACCTTATCCCCTTCCCCCTTGGGAATGAGAAGAATCATTCCTAGGTTTTCCTCACATGTTTCATTCCCCCTTACATGTTTAACTTCACCTGTTGATTTCACCTTACTTCACCTTAACCCCTTCCCCCTTGGGAATGAGAAGAATCATTCCTAGGTTTAGAGGTTGAGAGATCAAGGGCTTTCATCGCATGTTCTTGGGGCTTTACTTCTGCCTGAGCCAAGAATAGAAATTCAGATTGTATTCTAAATGAGCATAATGATCCATGTTGAAAGGACAAATGCCTGCTTGAGTGATGTAGGTAAGAACATCCACGAGGAAGTCACGGAAGTTTACTCGGCTGGCAATGTGTAACTCCTCCTTGGTCATAATTCAATCTAGATATGAGTGGGTCAGGAGGTGATCTTCTAGGGGTCGGTTACTAATGGTGGTCAAAACACTATAGGAGGTTGGAGCTACATAATTGGGGGGTCATACTCCGAGGTTTTGATGGCATGTCATTGCTCAGCATTAGTCATGATTTGGTTGCCTTCTAGCTCTCATTGAAGTCGAAGAGCATATCATTTCCTCAAGAAAGAGGAGTCGGTGCTAGCGAGCTATCTTAACTTCTCAATTTCTTTGTCTATGGCAAGGACAGTGCTCTTGTGATAGGACATAATGAGGTGTTGGTTTCATGCTTGTTCTCTGGGGATCTCAGTGTCAATTAGATCCTCCGCTGCTTCAACAGCCTTAATGAATACAAATTCCGACTCTTCCCAAGAACAAGGGAGTGTATACAGTTCCGTCGATATAGGCTCACGCAAGAGACCTAGATCGAGCCTGTCATAGCTTTTAGCAAGTGTCATAAAGGTAGCATCTAAGCATCTAAGACAAGGAACCAAGTCATCCCCCATATTCTCTGCTAAGTCTACGGCCAAGGTTAGAATTGATGTCTGCTCATAAGAGCGTCTAAGGCTGATTTGGTGGCTAGGGTTTGACAGAACTAGATAGTTTAGCAGGTGATTGTTGTAGCTTGGGTTGCTTTGGAGGTTGTGGCTTGGCCTCTTGTTCAACTAGCTTGGTTGGAGCTGCAAGTGTCATGCTACTATATGCTTCTGAGGCCTTAAGGGCACAAGTGGGAGCGGGTTGAGGCAGCTTGTGAAGTAGCAGGTTGTAGTTTTTGTCAATAGCTCGGCTTAGGCTCTATTGGCCTAGACTTTTGAGGTTCTATGAGTTTCACAGTATCCTGAGTCTCTTGTGGCATGTGTGCCTCATTTGCCTTGATGCTTTGGGTGGTCAAGCTTGAGGGCAATGTTCAAGCAGTGCCCTCGGCTATCTTGGCTTTAGGTGCCCATATCCATGCATTACCCTCGTAATAGCCTTGAGCTTGCAATAAGGTTTTAGAGACCCATTGAGGCTTGACCATTTGTTGAGGTTGGTAGTTTTGTCTCAGCCTTCTAGGTTGCGAGTGTGAGTTCTTAGCCTTGCCAAGTCGTGGGAGCCTACTCCTAGGTGGCGGGTCTTGATGTTTAGGTATCCATTGAAGCTTTGGTCCCTAGGCCTCAACTTTGCCTCTGATGATTTTCCTATCTTTAGTTTGGTGAGTTGTGATGGGTTTCGACCCCCTTCCTCAGACTTGATACTGGGTTTCTCTACCAATGGTTTTGTAGACTTTGAAGGGGTCACGCAGCCCTCGCTCTGAAAGTGGTGACTATACACGCATTGCCTATGGCAAGGTGTATGCACTGGGACTCATAGTCGACATTGCAATGAGCTTGTTTTTTAAATGTGCATCCTAACAACAATATTGTACCTGCATCTTTAGTGTTTGACAGTACATAAAAGATCATTGGTATGTTCTCAGCCTTGATAGAGATTGCTACTTTGCACTTTCCCAAGAGTGCGTATGATCGGCCCCCAAAAATGGGGTAAGTTTGTCATTAGTGGGCTATAACTAGGGTCTGCCAATTTGGGTCCAATGCTCATGAGTTAGGACATTAAAGTCATCTTCCTCACATCTATCAGTGCATTAAGGGTGGTCGTGTGCTTGGTAGTGACCGTTATATTTAGGTAAGTTGGTTCTATTGTTTCCTTATCCTCATCTTCAATCTCCGTAATTGTGGCCACTCGCACATTGACAGGAGACTCTAGCCTTGGAGGTTCATGTAATGGCTGCGTGGGAGGGTCGTACTTCTTGATGCGACTGCTATTGAAGAAGCCTATGCCCTCTCCCTTTAGGGTTTCGAGTTCCACATTACCAATTCTACTAATGCTGAAAGGCCCTAGCCCTCTAAACTTCATCTTTTGTTTATGTCCCTTGACTGAGTACAAGAGTACTAAGTCTCCCTGTTCGAAATCTTGCTGTTTGACATGCTTGTCAAACCATCTTTTGTATCTTGCTTTCTCACATATTAATGTGTGGGTGTCCATCCCATCTTTCTTGAAAAGTGACTCTTAGACTAGGAACAAAGAACTCTACCGAAAAAAGTACTTCAGTCCCATAGGTGTTGCAACATAAAGGGAGTTTGTCCTACAGTCGTTTTATAGACTATACGGTACGCCCACAAGGCTGCCATTAATTTGTTATCCCAATCACTGCACGAAATAGAGACTACTTTGGTCAGGACATTCACTAATATTTTATTAGTAGACTCAGCCTGGCCATTCACCTGAGAATAGTAAGGTGAAGACTTTCAATGGATAATTAGAAAGGTAGATAGGAGATGAGCGATTACCTCATTAATGAAGTGTGTGCCTTGATCACTCTAACAATTTCGATGGGGCAGTCGAATTATGAGATCACCTACTCCCATAAGAACTTGGTAGTGGTCCTAGAGTCATTCTTCCAAGTTGCTCGTGCTTCAGCCCACTTCGTGAGATAATCCGTGGCAACAATGATGTATTTGGCTTGTGAATACTATGCCACAAAACTAATCCACCCAATGAAGTCAATTCTCCATTTTTCGAAGGGTTGTCTTGCAATGATAAGGGGTTAGCTCCATATGATCCTTGCAAATTGGGACTTTGGTTCGTTGGAACTCATCATAGTGTTTTACGAATCGTGTTACATCACAGAAAAGGGTAGGCCACCACAGTTGAGATTGCAGTACCTTGTGGGCTATTGTATCTCTAGTGAAGTGTCCTCCTGCAATCCCATAGTGTGCCTACGTCATGCATTTCATGCTTGCACACACATCCACGTAGCAACCCGTCTTGCCCCAATCTATAAAGTTGGCATGCTCTATCAACTAATAGGGTTGGATTTTAAGGATGAGTCACCTAAGTCGAGCCTTCTCGACGATAGGTCGTTTAGGGAGTCTGTGCTTCAACACTTAGACTATATCGTATGCCCAATATGGCGTCAAGTCAGCCCTAAATAAATCTCTCGTGCTGGACAAGTGAAACAGATGCGCATCTAGCAATTCGTTTGGGATGTCTTGTTCAGCGGCTTCTCTTGTGGGTATGTGATAATGCCAAAAAAATTTCACAACAAATACCATGGCTAAACCCTCTCTTTTCATTGTTGAGTATTTCATTTGTATGTCTATGAGTTGTCTACTAGCAAAGCTCACTAGATAGTCTAGGTTTTCTTCACCAAGTTGGCACAACATGGCTCCCACAGTGAATTTTGAAGTGTCGATGTGAACATGGAAGATGATCGTCCAGTTTGGGGCTCGTAGAATTGGTGCAGTGGTTAGAGCCTTTATGAAAACCTCTAACTCATTTCTAAGCATGTCTTTGAAGATGTCACATATGAGCCTTTGGAAGGTAGCTAGCGCATTAGTCAACCCAAAGGGCATGGCTATGTAGACAAAGACACCCCACTCAATGGCGAATGCAGTCTTATGCCTATCATTGGGATGCACTTGCACCCGATTGTATCCTGAGAAGCCATCCAAGAAATTGTAGGCTTCTTTACCAGCCACTCTTTCAAGCATGTGCTCAATGTATGGCAATGGATAATTGTCTCTCTTTGTAGAAACATTTACCTTCTTGTAGTTGACGCACACTCTGATCTTCCCGTTCTTTTTCAGCACAATCCCTATGGGCAAGACCCAATCTGTGTACTCAATCTCATAAATGAATCCTGCTCTCAACAATTTATCAATCTCTTCTTTCACCACGTGAGAATTCTTGGGATTCATTGGATACAGTCGCTGCTTTTGACCAGTGTTGCATTGGGCATCATGTGTATGTTGTGTGTCACTACACTCGGATCTACCCCTTTTAGCTCATCAAGGGAATAAGTGAGCATGTCTATATACTCTAGCAAGAGAGCAATGAGACTTGCTTCCTCTTCCCCAGTCAGGTCATCGACTATAAAGATAGGTCGAGGTGTCTCCCCTTCCTTGGCTAAGTTGACCTCGTTGACCTTGGCGGGTCCCCCTATTGGTTCACTGGCTTGCCCTTGACGTATGGCTCCCAAAAAATCACTATCCTATCACCTTTTCTGAACTTTGTGAATTGCTTTGGTAGGTCTTGTGGCTTCCTTTTCTCATCAGCCCCACCAGTGGTTCCTTGGGCAACTTCCTCCTTCAACAGCCTTCAATGCCTTAGGTGAACGGGTAGGTCCCCTTTGGTGCATCTAGTCTTAGGAGGTTTAGGTATTTCAGGATCACTATTTGAGCTTACTTCCGACTCAGAATCAAACTCTCCATCTTTGCTAGAAGAGAGAGTCTCTCTTAGAGATCGCAGCTCTCAAAGGGTGAATCCATCTTGAATAATGGTATGGCACTTGGTTGGACTAAGCCTGCTTGCTCATAATCTATCACTCCCATGTGCTCCAATCATGTGTGGTCACAATCCATACACGACTCCTTTCTTGATCTTAAAAATATTCTTCTTGCTTGGTTTGGAGTCTACTCGTATATGTTCTATCAATCATCCCTCAGTGTTATATTCTATGGTATCCATCTCTCCTTCACTTTGGTCACTTAGCAACCGTCCTCATACTCATCATTAGCACTATCTTCATCTATCTACATAATATCTAAGTATCCACATGTACTAACATAATATCTATACCACAATCTATGCACAGTTAGGGTCCTCCATGTATGACATTACTCTCGGCTTGCTTAGAGTTTGACATGTCTTGCAAAGTAATCAAACTACATCTTGTGCACGATAAGAAGACTAGTACTAACCCCTAGGAAGAGACCATATGAGAGGTTTTTAATTGCAGGTATTGAAGACTTCAACGAAAGTACCATCAGCTCTTCATCAACACTCAACTCTGAACTCTTATCCTTTATCATCATGGAAGCGTACCAAAGAATTTTCACATAAGCAGAATCCCCAAAAAACCAACACCTATGCCAGTCATGAGTGCAACTCCCTACGAAGAATAGTCCTATCACTAACTCCAACAACCCTATCACCAGCCGATCATGCCAACAAAGTACCACCAATGACCTTCCTCCGCACCACCACCAAAACTCCTCCAATGCAAACCACAACAGTCCCTTCCACCCATGTCTTTGGTGCATGCCAAAGCTTGCTACCTACAATGGAGAGTGCCGTGGGACTGGCACCCATCTAGGAGGGGGTAATGTTAACCCCAGTGCAAGGCAAAGAAAAATAAGGTACAATAAAATATAAAAGAATCTAAAAATGTAGACACAATGGAAGAAATGGTGAAGAAGTGTAAGGACAGCCCACCGAAAACCCAAGGCAAGTGCAAAAGGTGGCAAGCTCATGTTTAAATACAAGGCGCCCTTGAAATTTTTGTAAAAGAGTGTCAAGCTCCCTCTTGTGCAAATTGTAAACTCTAGATGAGCGTAGGTGAAGGGATAGGGTGGAATAGAAGGGAATAGGAAAAGAGGACTTGGCAAGATGCCCAATCATGTAAAAAGGGGATGGGTGTCCAAAAGTTTTAGGGCTTGTATATAAACCCAAAAAGTGAAGGAGAAGCTCATTCTTTGGTGTGTGGCTAAAGTGGTCTCTTCTTCTCCTCTTATCTTCTCTTCTTCTTTCTTGCTTGTGCTTGTACTTGAGAGAGGGAGTGTGGTAGTGTGAGGGAGTGAGTGAGTGAGGGTGAGGGACTGTGGTGGGGAGAAGCTGTCCATCTTCTCCTCTCTTCTTCTCTTCTCTCATCTCACACATGCGGCTATGGAGGATGGAGCAAGGTGGAGGATTGAGGATGCTTGAGCTTGCATCTTGAATTGTGGAGCTATCGAAGGGCTTGAGGAAGGAGGCTACTCCATTGGGCATCAAGGTAAGCTCACTACACTCATAAGATCGAAAGTGCATAGGTTAGGTGAGAGATAGCCATTTGTGCTTGCTTGAGCTCCCACTTCACACTACCAAGGGAAAACATGAACCCATTGGTAGATCTTTGGTCGACATGCTACTAGCCTAACCTGCATCTATGTATCCAAACACATGTATATCCTTGCCTGACTCATAAAAAAGGCCATAATGCAAAGTGGACTTCACATATCTCAATATGCCTCTAACTGCATCCAAAAGAGGCTTTCTAGGCATTTGCATAAACTAGCTAATAATGCCAATAGCATAGCTCAAGCCTTGGCCTTGTGATAGTCATGTAAATAAAACTTTCTACTATCCTCTTGAACATAGTATGGTCTTCTATCTCATTCCTAACATCAGCACTCAACTTCACATTTTGCTCCAATAGCACTGAAAGAGACCTACATGCTATCATATCATTCTTGGATAGCATATCCAAGCCATATTACCTTTGGTACAACCATATACCATTGTCACATATGATCACCTCAATACCAAGGAAGTACATTAGCTCACCTAGATCCTTCATCTCAAACTTTTCCTTCAAAAAGTTCTTAACTTCAGCAATCCCACTTTCACTATCACATGTCATAATCAAGTCATCCACATAGATGATGATGATGACCAAGCCTACATCTCCCTTTCTTATATAAAGTGAGTGGTTAACATTAGAAACATAAAAGCCAATGTTGAAAAGATACTCTCTGATCTTGTTAAACTATGCTCTAGGTGCTTACTTTAGCCAATATACCATTTTCTTTAATTTGCATACATATGTGGGATGCTCTAAAACCTCATAGCCTACTAGTTGCTCCATATATACCTCTTCTTGCAATTCACCATGCAAAAAGACATTATTGATATCCATTTGCTACTATAAATTCCAACCTTTGGCTCTTGCTAAAGCAATGATGCATCTAACAATTGCCATCCTAGCAATTGGACTGAATATCTCTTCATAATCTATGCCATATGTTTGAGTATAGCCTTTTGCAACCAACCTAGCCTTATATCTACCAATAGAACCATCTACATAATGCTTGATTTTGTAAACCCACTTATAGCCAATAGCTTTCTTACCCTTAGGCAATGGTACCAAATCCCAAGTCTTATTGGCTTCTAATGCAGCCATCTCCTCATCCGTTGATGCATCCCAATGAGTATAACCAATAGCATCATCAAAGCAAGTGGGTTCAACATCCTCAACCACCTTTACCATATAAGCATAATGTTGAGCTACATAACCTTCAAAACTAAATCTTTTAACAGGATATCTGACCCTACTAGACTTGCATACCACTAGATCACTCAGTGGAGTCTTTATATTACCATGTACTCTTTGTATACCTAGTGTCCTGACTAAAGGAATACCAAGCTCATCATCCAAACTCTCTAAATCACTGGAATCTCCATCAAATACCAAATGACTAGTAGATGCATCATTACCATCCTTTTTCCCTTTGTCTTCACCTACAACACTTGTAGATGCACTTGAAGATGTGGGGCTACTCCTCAGTCTCCCAGACTAAGGGCTAATTGTAGATGTAGTACCATATGATATTTTGGTCCACTAAGACTCTATGATTCTTGCTTTTCTTTTTGTATATAGATATCATGATCATCATCATTATCCAATGCATTATCACTAGATACATACCAACAACTGCTTATCTCATAAAAAATAACATTCTTGCTCACTTTGAACTTACCTATGATAGGGTTATAATAGTGATGCCCTTACTACTCTAAAGAGTATCCAATAAAAATACATTTTTTAGCCTTTGGATCAAGCTTCTTTTCCATCTCATCTAACATATGAACATGTGCAATACAACCAAATATTTTCAAGTGTGACACATCAAGCTTCTTATTTGTAAAGCATTCTTTGGCGATCATCCCATAAACTGAGTTGTGGGAGTTCTGTTCATAATATAGACAATAGTATGAATAGCTTCAAATAAAAAATATTTTGGTATATTCTTTTTAGTCATCAATGCCCATATAACTTCTACAATATTTCTATTTTTTCTCTATGTAACCCCATTTTGTTGTGGAATATATCTGCAAAGTAAACTATCTCTTTACCCCATGAGACCTCAAGAAGTCACTAAACTCATTAGAGAGATAGTCTCCCCATCCATCTGATCTCAAGTACTTAACTTTTAAGCCTATTTTTGTTTCAACAGTAGACTCGAAAGTTTTAAAGTTCTCAAATACATCACGCTTTTCCTTCATGAAATATACCCACAGCTTTCTTAAACAATCATCAATAGACATAACAAAATATTTGCTATCACCAAGAGATATGCTCTTTATAGGTTCCCAAACATCTATATATATAACATTAAGTATGTTTATGCTCACATCTCTGTTATGTGAAAAATGTTGTCTTACCTACTTACCAAACTAACATACTTTATGAAACTCTGCACTCTAAAAATAAGCAACCCTGTAAGCAATCCTTTGGACTGTATTAATTTCATCCTTTACACATATTTGCATGCCCAATACATTTACACCATATTTCAATGTTTGCAACTACTCCTTTTCCTTTAGCATACATAGCAGGAGTTTCAATATCTAAAGTGAACATGCGACCAACTCTACTTCCTTTTGCGAACAACTTGTACTTATAATTAAAGTCTTCTACAAAATAATATTTTCTATTAAATCGAACATGCAACCCTTGCTAGCCATTTGGCCAATATACACTAAATCCTTTGTGATTGATAGCACATGTAATACATCTGATAAACTCTTTGTCTGCCCATCATGCAAGGACAAGGAAACCTTTTCTATTGTAAAATCAGGTGGTATGAATCATCACCCATCTGTATATAATCTGGTTTTTGTAAATCTTGTATCTCTCCAAACCATTTAATATGACTAGTCATATGATTAGATGCACTTGAATTGATATACCATATATCATCATGTGTTCCCTTTCCTCTAACAGTATTTATTATATGTTTCATAATAAACATATGCTCATTTTGTCTTCATTCTATCATAAAAACGATGCTTAGTTTCCTTCACGTAATTTACCACTACAGGTATCATCCTTCTTAGCATAACAATGGGCTACAATATAACATGTTTGCTACAATAATTACAAACAATACCAGAATTGCCAAAACCTTTGTTCCGTCATCCACCTCTTCCTCTAGAGCTCCCCCTACCTCTAAAGTTTCCACAAGCTTCTAAAACCTACATTTTACCAAATTGCTTACTTAACCTATTTTTTTGATTATCACTAGCATATCCCATACCATTGTCTCTCGAAGAGAATCTACCATGTTCGCTTTTTGAAATTGAGTAAAATTCTTGGATCTATTCACCACTTCTTTCAAATTAGTCAGCCTGTATATTGATCTTTTTCGTAATCATGAGAGAGACCAACTCATCAAAATCTAAAAATGGCTTATATACATATACAGAAGTAACAAATGATTTCAAGTCTTCTCATTATTAAGGCCATCTAAAGTAGATAAAACCAAATCATCATCGCCTCATTAAGCATTGCATCAATTGCTACCAAAGCATCTGCAATGCTCCTCACCTTGGAGACATATTCATTAACAAACATTTTTCCTTTCTTCAAAGTATCCAACTCTTGCTTGAATATTTTGTGCCTTTGTATTTATTGAAAACATGTTATTAAAAATTATCCAAGCTTCATATGAAGCTTTTACATTTTTTATATGCTCCATCATAGTATTATTAATTATTGCAAATAGTCAATACATCACATTTTTATCCTTTGCATTTCATTCTCCCCACACATTTAAGATTATTCAACTCTAGCTCCTTTTCTTCACCTAAAACAAACTCATAAAGGCCTTTTCCAATAAGGAAATTCATTACATGGAACTTCCATGATGGGTAGTTTTTCTTATCTATCTTCTCAATGATGGGGTTTCCATAGTTCTCTACCATTATCACACAAATGATATAAAACAATAAGCAAATCTTCTGTAACCTTTCACAACAAGGGCACAACAATACACCAAGTAGTCTTTTTCATTGACTACTCAGTAATACATGTAATCTACAACCTGTTTGTTGCATATAAAACTTATGTTGCTTCTTAGCAACCACATCAAAACTTACAAATTTGAAATTTGTAACATATGTACCCATTTTCAATCGACACATCCAAAATTGCAATATGCCTCGAAACTATTGTCCATAACCTTGCATGTCTAAAACACTGTCAAAATGGCCTCAGATAGCCAAAAAAGCAACAAGAAAGTGCTAAAGGACTTATCTATATAATATAGAGGGCTTTTCTTACACAGCAAATTTCACAACAATCTGAGATCTTTACTCTATCCTTCTTCTGGTGCCTACACAAGCACTATCCAAGAGAAAGAGTGGAAGAATGGGAGAGCTTCTAATCTGCTGCTTGCTTGCTCAAATCCTTACTTCTTCTTATTTACTTCTATCTTCAAAATCGGCCTCTCTTAGTGGCACCACTCACATACCATAGCAAGAATCGCATGGTGGAGGGACTTCCTTGAGTTGTTGTGCCAAACATACACCATACAGAGAGGAAGCTCACATAAGAACACAAGAAGAGAGATAAAGACCAAAACGTTTTCTTGCTGTTTTTTTCTTTCTTTTTTCTCACCTAATATAATTTACACAAAGTATAAATAAAATACAACATAAAGGAAAGTGGCCTATGAAGTCAAATAGTGCATAATAACTGACTATATTAACCATCATCAATATCCATATATGTTGAGCTTGCCATCTCAACAAATGAGCTCCATTATACATGTTTAATACCTCGGTGATGCTATTTTAGTGTCCAGATGCTATGTTTATGCTTTAGGATGCTACTTAGATTATTTAGAGATTGATTAGCTCAATATAACAATTTGGGTAGCAAGGTATTAATAGTAACTTTATGACCATTGAGGTATGATGCTATTTAGGTATACCACTTACATGCATTGATATCTAGTAGTGATACTTGGACCCGGATATGATTATGGATGGCTTTACCACTAGGATTTGAGCTACACTGGATGCTTTGGAGCTTTGGCTTTATGCTTCAATTGTTTTAGTTATTGATAATATGCATTTGAACACTTACTTAGGTTTCATGCTCTAGGATATATCTTGGATTCTAGATGATCATGTACTTGATGTCTTGAGATTGTATTGCTCATTTGGCATTTTTATTTGCTTTAGTGGGAGCACTACTTGCTACTGACATTAGAGCTTTGGATTCTTTGTGCAGTTGAGCTTGGTTCCTTGAGATAGTGGGACTCTTTGTTCATGTGTTTGCTCTCTTATATGCCATTTGATACAATTACCTCTACTTGTGGATTGATTTGATTCTATATGCTTTTTCGACACCAACACTTACCTTTGTCAGTAGTTTATTAGTAATGTATATGCTTATGAGATGTATGGTTTGCTGAAAGTTTGAGTTTGTAACAATCTTGGTATCGATAGTCTATGCTTAGTCACTACTAGTTGCACTATTTGTATCCCAGCTACTCAGATATCCTTGGAAGTGGGAGTTTGCTTTCTTGGATATTTTCCCATAGCTGGATTGATATACATTGATATCTTTATTTCAACATTGCTATAATTATAGTTTTTAGTATTGTCTTGGAGAGCAGACATTGGTACTTTGGCCGTCTATTGCTTGCAATTGAAGGATAGCTCTATACTTTGGTATTCCCTCCTATTTTATCCTTTTTTTGGCTAAGTTTTGGGGGTTAATTTGCAATCATTTACAATAGCCTATTCTCTTGAATTTTATATTGGTATACTATAATTATGGCTGGTGTTTTGAGTGATAGTGCTATTTTCAATATTGAAAATCTTGATGGCATAAATTTTACATATTAGAAGATGTAGATATGGTAGGTATCAATGCAAAATAAGCAAGTTAGGCCTTTGAAAACCAAGAGTGTAAAGCTTGAAGGCATTGATTAGAATACTGAGCTATGTAAATTCACTCTTATATTGTCACTGTCTAAATGGGTTTATTTCAAGGTTGTGTCACTTGAGGATAGTGCTTGACAGTTATGGGAAAAGGTATGCAATCTTTATGAAAAGTAAAATCTTTCTTCACCTATATATCAATTGAAACAACTTATGTACCTTTGCATGAAGAATGGGACTAGTGTGTCCATGCATTTGAATGAGTTTTGCTCAATTTTCAGCCAATTGACTTTGCAAGGCATTGAGTTTAAGGATAATCTTTCTCCCTTGTTCTTGCTTATGACACTTTTTGAGTAATGGGACACTTTTTGTACTGCCACGTGTGTTAATATGTCTAAGGATGGTTTGAAACTCTACGATGTTAAAGGTGCTTTACTCACAAAGGAGATAAACCAAAAGAATGTGAATGTAGCCCTACTTATGCATTGATTGTTACATAAGTCATGATGGTAAGAGTGGTAATGACCACGTGGTAGAGACTCACAGAGGTCTCAATCTCACAAGTAGTCTCGCAGTAAGTCTCATGGTTGTAAGGCCTTGTAATGTACCCGCTCCTCAAATCACGGGACACGTCTTAGCAGTCCATCGAGAGATATATCTAGAAGACATCGCTCGGCGCTCCCAAGGAATGACACAGGGTTTGCCAACTAGGGTCTCTCGAGTCTGCCCCGCAACAGAACTTATCCGGCCGTTCCCACTAGGATCGACCTAAAGTCCGGGTTCCTAGTCAACATTTTCTAAGGTCATAGACCGACTTTTTTTCTAACATTTTCTGTTAACATCTCCTTTGAGGAAAGCTCTCGGCTAATCAAGACCACCCTTCCGTAGGATAGACCCATTGGTCACATCCACCACTCTTCCCTCAAGGGTTATTTTAGTTATCTAATTACCTACCACGTTATGCTTGACACATAAAAGCAGCTTCCTTAATTAACCCATTAGTCACAGGTTCTTTTACATAATTTAGGCCACAGACACGAAGACAGGTTAAAACAAGATCAAACACTTCCTTAACTTATCTTCGGATTAATGTGTGTCTCTTGCCCATGCAGGAGAATTAAGTGCTCCTTTCTGCCTCCGCAGAAAAATCATTCTGTCTTCCGACAATAAAACCCGAAGGTTTATCCTTCCAAGATTCTGCCTTGTAACTAGTATTAAGACCTCGAGATCCCATCTTGAGTCACGTAGAACACTTGTGTAGGGCCCAGAGGCATTGGGATTTATGACCAGAGCCCCCACTGGCACCCAAGCGTCCTCCTATGCCAAGTGATTTCCACGAAGAGACCTCTCACGGCGGGTTTGGTCCACATTCCCGGTGCAGATGCATAACCTCCTTGGTTAGGGTTCCTAGTCAACATTGTCTAAGGTCAACATTGTCTAAGGTCATAGACCGACTTTTTCCTAACATTTCCTGTTAACATCTCCTTTGAGGAAAGCTCTCGGCTAATCAAGACCACCCTTCTGTAGAATAGACCAATTGGTCACATCCACCACTCTTCCCTCAAGGGTTGTTTTAGTTATCTAATTACCTACCACATTATGCTTAACACATAAAAGCAGCTTCCTTAATTAACCCATTAGTCACAGGTTTCTTTATGTAATTTAGGCCACAAACACGAAGACAGGTTAAAACAAGATCAAACACTTAACTTATCTTCGGATTAATGTGTGTCTCCTGCCCATGCAGGAGAATTAAGTGCTCCTTTATGCCTCCGCAGAAAAATCCTTCCGTCTTCCGACAATAAAACCCGAAGGTTTATCCTTCCAAGTTTCCGCCTTGTAACTAGTATCAAGACCTCGAAATCCCATCTCGAGTCACATAGAACACTTGTGTAGGGCCCGAAGGCATTGGGATTTATGGCCAGAGCCCCCACTGGCACCCAAGCGTCCTCCTATGCCAAGTGATTTCCACGGAGAGACCTCTCACGGCAGGTTCGGTCCACATTCCCGATGCAGATGCATAACCCCCTTGGTTAGGGTTTGGCGGCTCGCGGGGGGTAGCTAGCGCCATCCTTCCTTAATTGTCCCTTTAGGAAATCAACCATAGTTGAAGCAACCAGCATAATAACAATTGCTAGGGAAAACATCCCTTTCATTTCCATGGTAATTAGTCATCTCAGACCCGGCCATGAAATCATCAAACACTCCCCACTTGGGTTAACATCCCAAAACCACATTAACAAACAGTTGAATACACAACCTCTTGCTTCAAGGCATCGCAATCCCATTGCATGCACAATCAAAATTTTAACTGGATGTATCAAAACACTTGCTTAAGGAATTTACAACCTTTTCAAACCGCCAAGCATAACTTGGGTCAACAATCCATTTAGGGTTAGGTCACCAGCTTCAACTAAGCTAGGGGCGTATCCATTTGCGATAATCCACAGCAAGATCGATGAAACAATTCGCAGGCAATTTATACTTGTTCCTAATGCCTCGGATCACATGTGACTTGCGCCTATGAAAGTCTAGGGTTTTGTCTAACGATGCAAGTGTATCTCATGAACAGAAATTAACATTTCATGTGTTCCTTTTAACCATGATTGCGAAATGTAAATTCCAAATGAATATTCATGCACTGAACTGGTTAAATAGCTATCATTTTATGTGAAGTAAGGTGATAACCCCATCATTTTATGTAAGTAAAAGCTATCATTTCATGTGAAATAAGGCGATAACCTTATCATTTTATGTGAATTTCAAATTCTTCCGTTTGCCCATGCAACTTAGTTCTTAGAGTAAACAAAACCCTAAGACTCGTTCTTGTTCCATGCACAAACCATTTCATCTCTTCCATGAGTAATATTACTTAATTAATTTTAAGGCTTAGAACCTGGGCTTGATTCGTGTGTGCTGCCTTGGTCGTTCCGCTCGCCCCTCCCGCATTATCGGTGGCTTGGGCGCCTACCCTTCCCGCGACTTTCTTCTTGGGAGCCATTCGCCTCGCGGAGATTGGGCAGTCCGGACCTTAACGGATTCGGGTCGATACGTTCGGTTGGGAAAGACCACTGGATGGGGTTCGTTGCCGAGAGAGTGGTTTGGGTGACTTGTAGCGGTTACTCTCTTTCTCTCTCCTCTTTTTCTTTTTCTCCTCTCCTCCTTCTTTCTCACTCTCTCTCTTCTTCTTCTTCTTTTTCTTACTTTCCTACTCTCTCTCTCTCTCTCTCTCTCTCTCTCTCTCTCTCTCTCTCTCTCTCTCTCTCTCTCTCTCTCTCTCTCTCTCTCTCTCTCTCTCTCTCTCTCTCTCTCTCTCTCTCTCTCTCTCTCTCTCTCTCTCTCTCTCTCTCTCTCTCTCTCTCTCTCTCTCTCTCTCTCTCTCTCTCTCTCTCTCGTTCTCTTCTTCTCCTCTTGCTACCTCTTCTTCTCCTTCCCTTCCTCTCTTCCCTCTCTCCTTCTCTTCTTCATTCCCTCTTCTCTCTCTTCCCTCTTCTCCTCCTTCTCTCTCTTCTTTTTCTCCCTTCCGCTTCTTCTTCTCCTCTCTCTCCCTCTTCCTTCTTCTCCTTCTCCTCCCTCTCTTCCCTCTCTCCTTCTCTTCTTCCTTTCCTCTTCTCTCTCTTACCTCTTCTCCTCCTCTCTCCCACTTCTCTCTCTTCCCTCTTCTCCTCCTCTTCTACCTCTTTTCCTCCTCTTCTCTGTCTTCTCTTCTTCTTCTCCTTCTCTCTCACTACTTCTCTTCTTCTTCTTTTCTCCTTCTCTTCTCCCTCTTCCTTCTTCTCCTTCTCCTCCCTCTCTTCCCTCTCTCCTTCTCTTCTTCCTTCCCTCTTCTCTCTCTTCCCTCTTCTCCTCCTTCTCTCTCCCACTTCTCTCTCTTCCATCTTCTCCTCCTCTACCTCTTTTCCTCACTGATCACAGGGCATAGCTTGCTGACGGAAAAGGGGGATAGGTTTCGTTCCAGAAGGGGGGGGAGAGTTTTCCCAACGGAAGTCTAGGGGGCGTGATCACCAGAACGGAGGGGGGAAAAGCTATTGTCACGGCCTGGGGTGGAGACGTAGTTGGCTAGCGTGTAGGTCTCATAGCTCTAAGGTCGCCGAGGGGGGGGGGGGACTTCTGTCTGACGAGGAGGAGGGGGCATAGTGGTCCGCCGCCACCTGGGTTGCATGCCCCCCTTCTCCCACTTCACTTCCTCTCTCTCTCTCTCTCTCTCTCTCTCTCTCTCTCTCTCTCTCTCTCTCTCTCTCTCTCTCTCTCTCTCTCTCTCTCTCTCTCTCTCTCTCTCTCTCTCTCTCTCTCTCTCCCCGACGTACTGTCGGGGAGGGAGGGAGAGGGAAAAAAATTTTTGAAAAAAAATAAGAAAAGGGGGGTTCCTATGGAGCACAGGGATATTACATCCTCTCCCCCTTAGAGGAATTGAGATGTCCTCATCTCCAATGCGCTTAGGGTTCATTGATAACCAGTTATCATTGGGTTTTAAAACCTGTGGGTTAGGATCCATTACGCTTTTGCTGTGCAACTTTGATTACTCAAATTATCATCTTAAAATAACAACTTGCCATAACTCATAAGGTTCAATAGGATTTATTCCAAGTACAAGACTTATTACCTCAAGAGGATCTTCCTAAGATATCTAGTCATCCTCAAAGGTTCCCCGGATCACATGTGACTTACGCCTATGAAAGTCTAGGGTTTTGTCTAAAAATGCAAGTGTATCTCATGAACAGAAATTAACATTTCATGTGTTCCTTTTAACCATGATTGCGAAACATGAATTCCAAATGACTATTCATGCACTGAACTGGTTAAAAAGCTATCATTTTATGTGAAGTAAGGTGATAACCCCATCATTTTATGTGAGTAAAAGCTATCATTTCATGTGAGATAAGGCGATAACCTTATCATTTTATGTGAATTTCAAACTCTTCCATTTGCACATGCAACTTAGTTCTTAGAGTAAACAAAACCCTAAGACTTGTTCTGTTCCATGCACAAACCATTTCATCTCTTCCACGAGTAATATTACTTAATTAATTTTAAGGCTTAGAACCTGGGCTTGATTCGTGTGTGCTGCATTGGTCGTTCCGCTCGCCCCTCCCGCATTACCGGTGGCTTGGGCGCCTACCCTTCCCGCGACTTTCTTCTTGGGAGCCATTCGCCTCGCGGAGATTGGGCAGTCTGAACCTTAACGAATTCAGGTCGATACGTTCAGTTGGGAAAGACCCCTGGATGGGGTTCATTGCCAAGAGAGTGGTTTGGGTAACTTGTAGCGATTACTCTCTTTCTCTCTCCTCTTCTTCTTTTTCTCCTCTCCTCCTTCTTTCTCACTCTCTCTCTTCTTCTTCTTTTTTTCTTACTCTCCTACTCTCTCCCTCTCTCTCTCCTTCTCTTCTTCTCCTCTTGCTACCTCTTCTTCTCCTTCTTCTTCCACTACTTCTCTCTCTTCCCTCTTCTCCTTCCCTTCCTCTCTTCCCTCTCTCCTTCTCTTCTTCCTTCCCTCTTCTCCTCCTTCTCTCTCCCACTTCTCTCTCTTCTTTTTCTCCCTTACTCTTCTTCTTCTCCCTTCCTCTTCTTCTTCTCCTCTCTCTCCCTCTTCCTTCTTCTCCTTCTCCTCCCTCTCTTCCCTCTCTCCTTCTCTTCTTGCTTCCCTCTTCTCTCTCTTCCCTCTTCTCCTCCTTCTCTCTCCCACTTCTCTCTCTTCCCTCTTCTCCTCCTTTTCTACCTCTTTTCCTCCTCTTCTCCGTCTTCTCTTCTTCTTCTCCTTCTCTCTCACTACTTCTCTTCTTCTTCTTTTCTCCTTCTCTTCTCCCTCTTCCTTCTTCTCCTTCTCCTCCCTCTCTTCCCTCTCCCCTTCTCTTCTTCCTTCCCTCTTCTCTCTCTTCCCTCTTCTCCTCCTCTTCTACCTCTTTTCCTCACTGATCATGAGGCATAGCTTGCTGGTGGAAAAGGGGGGTAGGTTTCATTCCAGGAGGGGGGAAGAGTTTTCCCGACAAAAGCCCGGGGGGCGTGATCACTAGAATGAAGGGGGGGAAAGCTATCGTCACGGCCTGGGGTGGAGGCGCAGTTGGCTAGCGCGTAGGTCTCATAGCTCTGAGGTCAGGGGGGAGGGTACTTCTGTCTAACGGGGAGGAGGGGACGTAACCTTTATAGAGGGGGGCGCAGTGGTCCGCCACCACCTGGGCTGCATGCCCCCCTTCTCCTACTTCACTTCCTCTCTCTCTCTCCCCGACGTACTGTCGGGGAGGGAGGGAGAGGGAAAAGAAAAATTGAAAAAAAATAAGAAAATGGGGGTTCCTATGGGGCACGGGGATATTACAGGCCTCTCTTATATATCATTACTATGGGAAGCAAGGTCATATTAGGTCACACCACCATAAGATACACAATGATAAGCACAAGAAGAAATGTAAGGGCCAAAGTGTAGGATAAGTTTGATGATTGTATCATTGTTTGTAGTAAGTTCAACATGAAAATTAAGGAGATAAATGCCTTGGATCCTGAGTCTAATGATGATTACATCTTGGTATCTTCTTCTATTGATGCTAGTTAGTTGGTTCATGCCTCATCCACTTTTTCTCAATATTGACTACTCAATTTGAGGGTTTCTTTCCATATTACCCTGCATAGGGATTGGTTTCATTCCTATTGCAACAAGATAGGTTTTGTGAGACTAGAAAATGACTTGGCATTGGATATTATTGGCATTGATGATGTTAGACTATAGTTTTCTTTAGATAGTACTTTTTCATTGCATGATGTACGTTTTGACTTTGATCAAAAGCCTGCTCTCTACTAGATACTTGGATGATATAGAATATCATGTATCTTTTGGTGATTCTACAAGGAAGATTACATGTGGAAATCTTGTCTTTGCCCAAGGTGCCAAGGTTGGTAGCTTCTATCCCTTGCTTGTATCTAGGTCTATTGACCATGTTTTGGCTATGACTGGCATACCACATATATGTTTATGGTATCATCACCTTGTGCACATCCTTAAAGATGCTTTCTCATTTGTAGTATCTTCCACCCCTTGACTACAATATTTTTTAATGTGATCATTGTCTTTATGGCAGGTAGACATACAGCTCTCATAAGAGATATGACATTACATGCATGGATGAGCCTTTGGCTCTTGCTAATTTTGATGTATATGGTCCCATGCCTTGTTAGTCACACTAGGTGGTGTGAAGTATTTTATGACTTCCATTAATGATTATATGCATAAGGTTTGGGCATATCCCATAAAGCAAAATTTGGATGTGTTGTCTACCTTTTAGCATTAGTTTGCTCTTATTGCAAACCAATATGGGTATAGGCTGAAATACCTAAGGTCAAATAATGGGAGTAAATATGTATTTCAATAATTTTGTGATTAATGAGTAGGATATTAAGCATTAGTTGATCGCTTCTTACACCTCACCCCAGAATGGTATTACAAAGCACATGAACATGATGATTTAGGAGAGTCTATAGTATGCTTAGCTAGGTAGGATTATCACAATATTTTTGGGCTAAGGCAATTGTTATTGCCGTACACTTGATAAACGGATCCCCATGCATGGCTATTGGTTGTTAGGTTGCAAAGGAGATATGGTCTAGAAAACCTCTATCATATACTCATTTGCGTATCTTTAGATGTGAAGCTTTTTGCCATGTTTCCAACGACAAATGCAATAGGCTATCTTCCAAATCAATGCGGTGTATCTTTCTTAGTTACAGGGATGTAGGCGACATGAGCTATCTCCTATGAAATCCGTATACTAGGAAGGTTATCGATAGAGTAGGTAGTTGAGGTACGCAAGTGATATTTCAAGAGGAGTCTCTTGTTACTGTATAGTCAGATAGGCAACCTATAATTAATATTCTAGTGGCCCATGATGATGATGTTGGATAGATAGATATACATGATCCACTACCTATTTTGTGATGGTCTACTAGACTGATCAGTTTGTCCCTTCCATGGACTATGTTATGGTGATAGATTCTAGTGATTCTCTTACTTATGAGGAGGCTATGTGCAAAGGTGATAATTATTATTGGGAGAGGGCCATACAGTTCAAGTTTGATTCACTGTAGAAAAACCATACATGGGATTTGGTTCCTTTTTGCCTAGTGGAAAAAAATGTGTTGCCATGCAAGTGGGTGTACAAGAGCATTGCTAGATGCCCCAAGCAAATGTATAAGGCTAGAGTGGTTACTAAGGGTTTTAAGTAGGAGCATAGTGTTGAATTTAATTTAAAAAATTCTTCTATTGTCAAGATTGCTACCCTATACTTGGTATTGGCCTTGGTTGCTTAGTTAGATCTATATCTCTATCAGATGGATGTAAATACGGTTTTTTTACATGGAGACTTGCATGATGAGATTTATATGCACTAGCCTAAGGGCTTTCAAGAAAAGGGCAAGGAATGCCTAGTATGCAGCTTGAGAAAAAGCCTTTATGGTTTTATGATGCACCTAGGGAATGATATCATAAGTTTAATGCATTTATGCGATTGCAGTCTTACTCTCATATAGCGATATGGATCCATGTCTCTACAAGAAGAAGACTAGTAATGGAAGCCTTATTATCTTGGTACTTTATGTGGATGATAGGTTGATTGCTGGGAGAGCTCATAATTGATAATTGTCTATTTAGAGCCATTTTTCATGCAAATTAGATAGCTTTACCTCTACATTATGCAATGTTTTTCATAAAATTTAATAAAAATAAAGTCATAAATCCATATTTGATCATGCTAAGATGGAGTTATAAGTGGAAAGAGTTGGGATATTTTATACAAAAAAATTTAGGGAGCAAAAAACTAGTAAGTGGTAGAAGGCAAATACGACAAGAGACTTTGAGTGGAAGTGGTAGAGATTTTGGAGATGGAAGAGATTGCAGGTAGAATTTAGCATGTATGTATAGAATTTGGATCAAGAAGTTTTGGGTGGGGATCAAAAATAGTTCAGAGATGTGGAAGGGTACCAAAGAGAACCGGTTCAAGTGTGAAACTTGTAAATTTGAAGAAGAGAATAATCAAGAAATTGAGGAGGTAGTGTCTTGTAAAGGAGGAGGTTGAGCAAGAGAGAAAATACAAAAAAGAGGGTGCCATCATTCTTGAAGTATGTTGATGATTTCTTGCAACATTTAACATGATTTTTAGCATCAATTAGTTGTAATCAATCACTTCTTCCATCTCTTCTTTCATCATTCTGTCCTTGAAGCCCGTTTCATCGTGTGTAGAGAGAGTGATTTTCAACAAGATTAAGGGCAAATTAGAATATATTGGCAAGGAAGGAAGGAAATTAAGAAGTTTGGAGATTGTTGAGCATAAAGCAAGAAGAGGAGCAAGCATCATCGTTGTCAAATATGGCTAACCATCCTTTTTTTTAATGTTAACTAGGTACTTTTGTTTCTAATGAAAAATAAAGTGAAATGGATAGTTTAAATAGAATTGGTAGTAAAAGTATTGTTCTTTTGATCCATTGAGTTTTGAATGAGTACAATGGAATTTAGTTCTTGCATTATATGAATCAAAATGGTAAAGAAATGGTAGAAAATAGATCAAAAACTATATTTTAAAGCCCCATTTAGTGGATTTTGAGAAATTTGGGAATTATTTATGAAAACTAAGTTCAAAAGGAGTTAAAACATGATGAAATGTGCCTAAGAATGAAACCTCATCTTTAGATAATGAATTCACTGATGAATGAGAGATATAAGCATTTTAGTGGTTTAAATTACAAGTTTTATCATAATTAGTGATAATTAAATATTTTAAGAAGAAATTAAGGATGAAATATTAAAACAAAATTAAGAACATGATTACAAATATTTACTTATAAAGTTGAAAGCACTATAGATCTTTGGATTGGAAGATACATAATTTTTAAAGAGTAATTAATATGAAGTTTTTTTTTGGATAGAAATAAAGAAAAATTAACAAGTTGAGACAGGGAAGGGATTTGTCAAAATTTCGAAAGGAGGCTATAGTTTCTTCTTTGGTTACAGTATGATGTTAAAATTGTGTGGCTAATGAAATTTATTAGAGGGTACTTTCTTTGTAAAATTGCATTTAGGATAGAAATAGTATTAGTAAATTATTAAGCATTCTATCATAGTATTAATAAAGTTTAAGGGTGCATTAGAATTTTTATAATATATATCTTCTTTGATTTGAATATGGAGAAAATTGGACTTGAATTGTTGATATTTTTAACTCAAAATGGAAGAGTTAATGTGTGAAACTATAGAATCTTGAGATATTAAAGTGGATATGCTAAACTTAATTGGGATTAGACTATATATATGAAATTAGGCTATCATTAATATGATCAATTAGAGATTAATAAGACTTCTTAGTCCACTTTTTATTCTTACTTAGCACAATGGCTTTATAATAAACCACCATAAGAATGGCAGAAGTAACATATGAGGGGTCTCCTATGAGAGATGGGAAGAAGATATAAAGCCTAAGGTTAGAATCCTACACCTATTTGACCTATCTAGAGGATTTTAGTTACTCTAGGACTTTGCAAAAAAAAATCCATCAATATAATACTCATGTAATTTAATGGGAGAGAATCTTATGAGTCATTATGACGTAGATTTTCTACGAGGCTTCTTCCTTGAATTTTTTATATTCAATAGATTATTGTAGATAAGGCCAGGGACACCGAGTTGGTGGATGGGGTAAATACTTTGGACCCCAATTGGGGGTTGATGTTAAACAACTATGCAGTTGGAATTGGATATTCCAAGATGAAGCAAAAGGGATTGTTTTGTTAGCGTCACACTTTAAACTAGTCGATGAAATTCAACTCAACACTATTAGCATAAAATACCACTACAACTATTTTTATAGAGAATCATACAAGTCTTAGGAGAAGAGATTGGGTCCATGTGCCTTTGTGGGTTGTGGCAATGTCTAAAGGCATGAAATTAACATTTGATACAAAGGAAGCAAGGAAAGTGGTTGAAATATTAGGTGTAATAGAAAAATTAGGTGATGATATACCCTATGGGACTAAAGATAAGGAACTACCTGACATTCTTCGAAAGCTAATTCTATATAAACAAGAGCTCTTGTTGTAGAGGCAGATGGGGAACGTGCAAGATAGAGAAAGTTGCCAAGTACAAGAGTGAATGAGTGAAAGCTAGAAACTAGTACAGGATGAGAAAGCAAGAGGAAGATTGGAAAAGAAAGCTAAAAGGATATTGGAGGAGTTAGAGAGAACGAACGTTGAGTTGCAAAATACCTTAGAAGGTGGGTTGGATTTCTCATTAGAAACCAAAAAAGTCTCTAGAGAGATATCTTATGTTGGGACTAAGTTAGATTACAATTGGGAGAGGCAAGCAGAGAGCTCTAAGGGAACGAGTGGTATCAAAGGGTAGCTTGAAGAATGGTCAAATACAAGTGAGAAAAAAGAAGAAGATACAAAAAAAGAGGGTCAAAATAGTGACAATTTTGTGGATTCTAATAATGTTTCCACTAAAACTATGGGACATCGAATAGAGGAAACCTCCACTGATCATACAACAAAAGATAACAACATAGATAACTTTATAGAATATTGGGGTCTTAGTGCGTTATTTGTTGACCCAAAAGAGTGAGTTCCAATCTTTGAAGATTTAGAAGAAGTACTAAGAGTGTTATATATGGTTGTGAGAGCACATGTGCAACTTATACATATCACATAGTATTCTGATCGTTGGGATGACAATCTCGATATGCATGTCCAGATGTTTGAAGTGACATGCATAGAAAATGAGATTATTGATGATGATCCAAAAACATCACATATTCCCAGCAACTTTGAAGGATGAAACAGCCTTGTGATATGGGAATCTTCTTGTTGCCACAAGGGTAACTTATATAGTGTTAAGAGAGGCATTCTTAACTAATTTTATGTGGCAAGGGTTTCAAGACCATTTAGGATTGGAGTTTGACTATCTAGCACAAAACCTAGGAGAAATCGTGCAACATTACATTGAAAAGATGGAGATAGTAATTAGGAAGATGGGACAAAATGCCCCTTTCGAGGACATGCAAAAATGGAAATTCGTTAAGGGATTGCAAGAAACTATTAGGGAACATGTAAGTCTTAAGTGGCTAGCAAATTTGGCAAATGCAAAGGTAGAAGCATGATGGTGGGAGGAAGTTCAATTAGGACAATTGAGGAGAACATGGTTATACATTAACCATGGATTAGTTCCCACAAGTATGTCACCATCCATGGTAGCTAGCATGCCATATGTAGGAGCTCTAGTACCTCCACATGGCACCATCATTAATGCCATGCTCAAGATTAAATCTATATTTGGTACCCCCTAGATATCCACCACCATCAATAGCCACTACATCCATAACACAAAGTCTAGATGAGTTTAAGGTGGTTGGGCTGATAGAAAAATCTTTGGTAGACATGAAGAAAGAGATTTTAGCTGAGGTAAACCCCAAAATGAAGGGATTTTATAATATTAGTCAGCTTGCTAGTGCAATGGAACAAACCCTTATATTTGGTCAAAGAAATCCCACACCACCACGGTCCAATACCCGGTACGGGAACTGTCATGGTTTCGATCATTTAGTAATAAAATGGCCCACACTAAGTAGAGTGGTTCCTGATGATCAACCAAGGAATTTTTTTTCTAGGTATTGCTTAAGAAACAATCCTATGACGGATCAATGCCAAGTTAAGCAAACTTGTCTATGACAACAAACAGCCCAAATACAAACAAATTATAATTATATGGATAGTCAAAACATGACTCATCCGATAAGACTTCCTAATGGGCCATTTATGTCAAGAGGTATGTGAACCCAGGGGACACCTCCAATGCCAAGGAATCAAGGACAGGAAGGACATTTTAGAAAAGAGAGGAGGCCCTCACCATATAGAAATCCTAATAATAGAAGGAATAATAATGCAAGAACAAGTGTAGTTTGTTAGAGGTGTGAGCAACCTGGACGAGTGTCTAGATTCTGCCCAAATGAGTAGAAGAAAAAGGATTGTGTCCCTTTGTGTGGATAAAGGCATTACTAATTCGGTAGCAAACTTAGTGGAAATTGTAGAGGGCTTGGAGGTTGGACCAATTAAGAAAAAATATGTCACCTTTAAATTTGTAATGATTGGGACAGTCACACGTTCACAATCAAATCCAACAATCACTTTAAAGGAGAAATAGGGTCTAAGGCTAAATAAACCTAACAGTGCTGATATTGGGACCCCAAAGCTCGAGAGACCCTTACCAAAACACTCAGAAGATCATGATATAGAAAAAGAAGTGATAGATTCGCCACCTAATTTGGAATATTAGTCCTTTTTTTCATTCCTTTAAATTCTCCAAAGATTAAGGAAGGAGTGGCTCCATTTTCCCAAAGATTGAGGGGATCAAAAGTAGTAAAGATAATGACAAGGATAAAGGGAATCTTTTGATATATGGGACGAATTGGAAAGTTTACAATTGTCTATTAATTTGTGACAACTACTAGAAATTGCCCCTACTTGTAGGAAGAGAGTTAGATCATAGACTAGTGTGGTGAAGGGTTAAAAGGAGCATAGCTACAAGTGCATCCCTCTTACCTCACATTCTAGTTGTGATTGTAGGGTTGGACTTTAGCATTAACTTTTTAGTTGTGTGACCTATTCAAGGAGCTACTTCATACCCAATTCTTTCAGGTAGACCTTGGGCAGTCTCGATGTGATCAAAGTTGACACAATGGAATCATAATGATAGGGCCCAAGCATGATAGAGTGCAACTAAGGGGGGTTGTGGCAAAGAGTTCTTGCATGAACCCATGGAGGAGAGTATAGATACTAATCGATCAGATGCACTTGAGACAAAGGATGAGTTTAATAAGAGCTCAGAGACTGAGCAAAACTATGCTTGGTTATATAGGAATTTGCCTCATCCAACCTCGATAGAGATAGAGATAAGATAATATTGAATATGGTGCACCAGAAGAATGTTCCAAAAACCTTAGGAATGGGGGGGTACTATGTGCACCATTCATCAAAAGAAGATCGTGATAGTGATATAGCTAATTGGTTAACCACCTTTGATAATGGCCTTTCCGATCTATTTGCGATTTCCTTGGAAGAGGAAAATGTTGGAGATGAATATGAGATTACTAGTTTAGATATTGAAGGCTTAATGAAGGAGAGTGCAAGGCTAGTTATCAAAAGAAGAATCATAAGAAGAAACATAAGAGATGGATGATGAAACAGACAATGAAATTTCACCGTTAGTTTCGAAGGTTAGTGAAGCAATAATAGAGGATTTAGTTACCATAGCCATTCCTCTAGAAATGGAAGAAATTCTATTTGGATTTGATTAGTTACCTTCTTCTGTTAATTCTCGCAGAAAAGATAAGGATGATCCTTCTAATGGCGGGGTTGTCTCTTGCTATGTCACAATGATAGATTGGGAAGAGAAATGGGTGGACGAGTTTAGTTCTAGTGATGGAACCCTAGAGATGGCTCAACACAACATGTCTTACTCATTTGACACATTGGAAGATGCAATTTTACATAATAAAGATGAGATAGTCCATAATAGTGATCTCATTCAGCTACTGCTAAGAATAAAATCAATCAACTTCAAATAGATAAAGGTGCTACAGAGTGTGAAGCATTGAAAAACAAGAAGTTAGCTCAATCTTTATATTTGTTTTATAGCAAGGAGATGACTTATTTGGAAGATATTGTAGTTCAATAAACTAAAGCCTTTGCCAACGTGTAAGTGTTACAAGAAAAGTAAAACATGAAACAAGTACAATTTCAATTCATGGAACAATTGACCTTGAGGGGTGTGACAAGTAATGTTTTACAAGGCAGAAGCAAGTTTAACATCTATTAATTGTTCATGTTCAAGGAGAGAAGGTGGAAGAGTTATAGTGTCTATCCATAGGATGCAAGGGGTAACAAATGTCCCTTGGCTCTATCATCACTACAACAAATAGGTCAACCCAAATGGGGAGTGTTTCTGAGATCTAGAATGGGAAATTCATCCTTATGATGTAGTGATGAGCATGCTAAGAAAAAGATCTTACCACATCCCACTAAGAAACTTATGGATTTTACAATTTATGATGATGGGGTGGAACCAAATCTTTCATGGCATGAGCTAGTGGCTTCGACAAATTTTACAGAGCTTAAGCGAGTTACTAAGGATTTAGGTTGCTACATACAAGGAGAAGAAAATGAAAATCTTCACTTGTTAATACTTAAGCTAAAGCATAAGAGATGGAAGTGGACTTCTCAAGATCATCAATGCCTTGAGTATCATAATCAGATTTTGAGATAATGTTGCCAAGACCTACATGACTGAAACAAGAATAAGAACAAAGGTGAAGTTCATTATTTGAAGGACTCACAAGTATCATTAGTAGAGCAAGATGTGTTAGATCATTATACGGTTGAGATCACCAAGTTTTCTCCACCAGAAGAGTCTTTCAATGCACTAGTTGTATATCAAACATCTTGTAAGCCTCCATCTCAAGATCCACAATTTGAGGTTAATGATGGGCAACATATGGGATTGGGTAATTGGCTATGTCATATACCCATGATGAAATCTATTCATGTGCTAGTTATAAAGCTTAACAGGGTTCAGATAACTTATATGTATAACTCAAAAATTGAGGTGATACGTTTTATTATTAGGTAGTCAATTACAAGGTGTTGCATTGGAGAAGTTATAGAATGTTCTTAAGAAATATTCTCATGTGTTTGCATGAACCTATGCATATTTGAAAGGCATGAAACCTAAATTTTGTTAACATTACATTGATATTGAACATGGTGTTAGACCTATACACTAGTGCCAATGGCACACAAATCCCAATTATGTAGAAAAAATGCAATGATAAAATTACTAAGCTATTCCATGTGGGCTTTATCTATCATGTTGCATATAGTGAATGGGTTTCACCTATAGTTATTGTTCCTAAGAAGAATTCTAATTAAATTCGTGTATGTGTGGATTATTGAGCATGGAATAAGCATACTCCAAAGGATCATTTTCCCTTCTCAAATCAATAGCTAGACAGAGTGGCGGGACACCATTATATTCTTTTATGGATGGATTTAGCGGCTTTAATCAAATCCTAATTAATCCAAACAATCAGCCCAAAACCACTTTTACCACAAAGTGGGAAACCTTTGCCTATAAGGTAATGCCATTTGGGTTATATAATGCACCATCTGCTTTTCAAAGAGCAATGATGGCAATCTTTCAAGATTTTTTGATTAAATGGATGGAGGTCTTCTTGGATGACTTCTATGTGCATAGTGACGAAGATAATATGTCCGATCATTTAGAAGAGGTGTTCCAATGTTGTGAGAATATAGGAGTTTCATTGAATCCTAAGAAATATATATTTGGAATACCACATTGTACACTATTAGGGCATGTAGTTTCTTGTAATGGCATTGCAATGGATATGGCCAAAGTTGGGAAAATTGCTAATCTTCTTTCACCCCAAACCTTGAAGTAATTACGAGGGTTTATTGATGTAATATTCCCGCCACAGTGCTTCATATCAAGAAACGAATTTGGGCTTGAGGCATTTTAAAAAACTACTCATCAAGCTGTCACATAAGTGACCACATGTAATTATTTCAATATCGAGTCTCGCATTAAAGCAATTCTATAATTTGACATGAGAATATGCCTCAATGTTCCTAGCCAACAAAAAGCAAAGATACCTCACAAAAAATATTATGATGGGTTGATCATATAATTTTTTTCCACATTATATTTAAATTGGCATTCCCAATTCCATTTAATGCGTCAAGGATTGCATTGATTTCATAACTGCAAGATAATTTGCAAAAGCCTCAATCGATAGACAAAGAACGCGCAAGAACGAGCATGATATTGAGTAAGCTAAGTGTCAAAGAGTATAATATGACTTTATAAACTAGATAAGTCATGAGGTAACTAGGTCAAAAACCACCAGATGAAGTCGTTTTGAAGAAAAATTACATTTTTGAATAAATATGCCAAAATACATGATATTTTTTACATCTGGAGAGAGAAAGCATTTAAAAATCATCCCCATGCCACCATCCAACAGGTAAGCAATCAAAATGAATATTTGACAAAGCTCAATTGGCTCTTCAGACAAGTAGCCAAAAGAACTAATCGATTGCATACTCCCCCTCATGCCTATAAATACATCCCCTCTCCTTCACAAAAAAGGCAAGAAGAAAGACCTCCTGACGATGGAAATTTTTCGCTACTTCTCTTTTCCATTGAAGCTTGAGCTTTGAAGGAGGAAAATATCCCCCTTTTATCTCATTTTTATTTTCTCTACCCCTTATTATGCCTTCGTCCCATACAGCCATATTGCCAAGCGAAACATATGCAAAAAAAATTTGGACAACTAGCAACTCTCTCTGAACTACCATGTCAACTTTCCCTAACATCTGATGACTCCGCGAGCTCGTAGAAATTCAAAAAACCCATTTGAAGCAAGGGAAGCAAGGAATACGGCTGATGGAGAAAATAACACTGTAGAAATTGGTGAAACCCCCATTACAGCAAACTTGAGAGAGGTAGCATCTTGTCGATTTGGAAAAAATTAATGTTTTATAAGCTTATCGCTATATTTGGCTTTAAACGATTATAAACACATTCTAATGAAAATGCATATGATCTGTCGCTTAGAAAAATAACCTAAGTAATATAATAATTAAATATTCAATGAAAAGACTCTTTCACTTGAAAAATGATTATATGCCTATCATTAAGAAAATATCGTAATTATGGTTTATTTTGTGATTAAGTGACTATCTCTATTTCATTTTGCTAATGATCAAAAGATGCATATGAATTTTATGATAATTTATGAAAAATAATTTAGATAATATCATGAAATAATCAATACATTAAATCAACAAAAATTTACATAGGAAAATATATACTAGATGCGCATAAATTACGTACGTGAAAATATAATTTGAAGTCTAAAAGATGAAAGAAAAAAATCACTTATGATTTTTGCATTACCTAGAATAAAGTTTTCAAAAAAACAATCAACATTGCACTTAGGACATAGCTAAAAGAAAATTGATCTTTCTAGATAACATTGAAAGTAGATCATAGAATATGAGTAGAATAAAATAAAAATTATTTTCTTATTGAAAACACACACAATATCATGAGTCGGCCCACATATGAATCAGCAAGAAAACCTAACCTAAAATATCGAGAATGTTGAAGTGAAAATGTCACAACTCTATAGAAACAGAATTTGTATCCTTTTTCATTAATTTGTCTATATAATGATTTATTAAATTTATTTCCTTTGCACTAATTAGATATAAAGAAAAGTGCATTGGAGCTGGCCACTGATGAGTGGTCACAGGTTATGGTGGACCCACACGGTGGGTTAGAGAAAAGATAGTTCACACTTCCACCTATATGACCCGATTGGGCGCCTGTGACTAGAACTCATGCATATCAGGGTTAGACTCGCACACAGAAAGGATTGATGCCTTGAAGTGTGGGCTAGATCCACCAGAACAGACAGTTACAATCAACAAGATGGCATGATCATGAAATGCTTGTATAATGTGCATGTGTGGGCTGAAAGCTTGAAATGCACATTTCTTTGCATAGGAAAGTCACATGAAGATTCGGATACCATTTTTGCGATGTACACGGAAAAAGCTTTCATATGATACCCATATTGGGGGGGTCCCTAAATTTTAGGAGATCCCTAAATTTTAGGAGGTCCCTAAATTTTAGGAGCCTCGAATTAGCCTAAAAATGCTAGTCCTAAAAAATAGGGATGTCATTCTAAAAATAGTAAGTTCTGTACTCTGACTGTGCTTACTAAATTTGGTTGTTTCTATTCTTGACAGTATTCAACCCAAAAAGGAAGGCCATAGAGAAGAGACAAGTGTCAAGACACTTGTCACACAAGTTTCCAAGTGTCCCACCACTTGTCACATCTCATGACATGTGGCTGGACACTTGTCTTGTGCTACTCCACTTTCCCCTTTTGTACTAGCTCTCCCCTCTCCTATAAATAAGAGCTCGTTTTTCTTCATTGATCATCATTTTTCTTTGCTGCAAACTCATGTACAGCACCCACAGATAGCCAGAAACTGGCCCCATCCATCCCATCATCATCCCCCACTTCTCCATTATCAAATTCCTCCATATTCCCTCTTCTATCACTGTTGTTTTACAAGACAGCAAGCCTGTAAATTCATTACAGCACCTCCTTCTTGAGCTCTTTCTTCCATTTTAACTACAAGAAGCAAACTCTATCCATGTACTGCTGATCAACAATGGAGAAAGGCTGAATTCCCCTTTTTCTTCTCTCATACTGTAAAGAAATCAGTTCTTATCATTGCATAATAGATAATGCATGTGTGTTTGTACATCTTTGCATGATCTTGTGAGAGTGAGAATTACTTCTTCTCACTCTCAGGTTGATTGTAACTGAGCTCTTCCCTAAGGGACTTGGGTTGAGTAGAAATACATTCCTTCGGGGGGGGGGGGGGGGGGTTGCCCATCTTCAACCCTCAATCTTGTCTTCATTACTTTTACATTTTCATGGCTGTAATTTTGTGAGTAATTTTCATTTTCAGCTTTAAGTGTTCATTCTCTTTTATATTAAATCTCGAAAACAAGCAAATATCATAATTGTTAAGCATACTACGTTGTTCGGGGCGTTTACAGAAAACAACTATGAAATACTCGACAACCTTAAACTATTAATATCAAGAAATTGAATAAATATTAAAAGTTTGTAGGACTTATTGGACATTGATAAGAATTTTTCGATACAAATTCTAAACTCTAAATAGACTTGAAAAAGCATTTGAAATCCTGCTAAGTGCAGATTAGGGTAGGACAGGACATGAATTGCTTGCCATAGGCATAAATGCCCATATTATCTTTTAGGATAGAAATAACAAATTTTTCATAAGGATAAAATAGAATTCTCATAATTAATCAAATTCACGAAATAACTTGTGGATCCCAAAAAAGAGTTACAAGTAGAAAGCAAAACCCTAAGAATAAGGTGAAACCTTAAAAGAGAAACCCTAGATTTGGGTGGGGCTTTTTCCTATGCTAAAAACACTTGTTGCTGTTGTTTCTTTTTTATTTGTGCACGCATTGATGGTTGCAGAAGAAAGATTGATTGTGCTTGCAGCAGTTAGATCTTATTGTAAATATATAATCAGGATAATAATAGGAAAGATCGCGCTATGCCTCCCCCACGGCTAGATGCAAAACCCTACTCCAAGGGGGATTGTTTTGTACTATCGCAAGGAGCTTTGGACCGGTCCCAATGGCAAGAGGTTCCTTGGTGAGGAATCTCTAGGTGGAGCTCCTAGGAATTGCATGACCCTCACATGAATCAGGATGGGATACTAGAGTCCCTTGTATTAGTGAAAGGACAAAAATCTTGGAGGGTTTCTTTTCTTCTGCACAAACAAATAGGATTTTCCAGTGAACTGAGGTTTATGTTTTGCATAGGAAAAAGGAAAAAATCATTGTAGATAACTTTGCAAAATAATAAATAAACATGCTTTACCAAAAGACTATTTTCTTTGTCTTTGTGTTGTGCCGTAAAATTATGCGAAGGAACCTATGATTAACAGGTTAATTAACGAAGCTGCTTTTATATGCCATAACTTAATGTGATAGGTAATTAGAAAACTAACAAAAACCATTTGTGGAAAACGAGTAGGCAAGATCCCTAACGGATCCGTTCTACAAATGGGTGGTCGTAGTAAGCTGGGAGCTTCTCTCAAGAGATTAAACAAAACGTTAATTAAGAAAAATTAGGTAGAGCTGAGCATTGACTTACCTGAGGCCAAGTCTTAAAACCCTGATCAGAAATTATTTTAATGCGACGACTATGCCAAAACTCCATTAAGGTTCCCTCTTGGTGTCTCTCTCGAGGCTCCACAATGTATCACTAAATTGATTGCTTATTACGCATTCTCTATTTAATAAATTCATGTCAATAAATTAATGACTCACTTTTCTTTAAGCATTGATGATGATCTAATATGGCCATGAGACCATTTAGAGACCAGTATTCCTAGTGCATCACTTCATGGGGTGATCAGAGCACTGTGATGGGGATATTTGGTACAGGCAGCAATACAAGTTATGAAGGGGAAAAGAAGTGTCTGCCAAGTGTAAGAGTGTACACAAGAACCAAGGAGTTACATATAAATGAAGATGGATTGATTCTAAGAAGAGGAAGTGCATTAGCATTGTGTATATGTATTTATGTGTGCATTCAAGAACGTCTAGGAATGTTTACTCGTGTGTAATGAGCATTGCATTCATTTGGGGTCATCCTCTCCCTTACAAGTCAAGGTTTAAGGTCTTTTTTTAAATTAAGAAAGACAAGAGACGTGATCCTTTGAAAGTGAGAAGAGAAGCGATTTTCTCTTTCTAAGGTCTAAAAAGACACAAGCTTTTGTGTGGAAGTCAATCTTAAGGTTGAGGCCCAAGGCAATTTAATGAACTCTCCTTAATGGACTACAAGTTAAGAGTATAGTTTGAGAAGCTGTTCTTTTCAAAAAAGACATGGTGAATCCATTTTTAAAATATATCGCGATAGAAAGACGATTTCTAAAAATGGGCTGCATGGGTTATCGAAAACAATGAGATTTACAACTTTTGTGTTGGACGTTTTTTCATCCGAACAACGCATAAAGAGACATCTCGAAAGTAGTGCTCTAGAGTAGGTCCTGGAAAAACCACATATTGCATGAAGATCAACTCAAGTCACTCTTCAAGAAGAGAAGCTCTTGAAAGCCTATAAAAGAGGAGGCTCTCCCTAGGTGTGAGGGAGGAAAAAGGAAGTATCACTTTGCATGCATCCAAGAGGAAAAGAGAAGGTGCAAGTGCTGCGGAAGCTTTGCTGAAATAAGGTTCTACGAAAGCTTTGCTAAAATCAAGTTCCAAGAGGAGAAGAGAAGCTGCAAGTGCTGTGGAAGCTCTGCTGAAATCAAGTTCCAAGAGGAGAAGAGAAGGTGCAAGTGCTGCGGAAGCTCTACTGAAATCAAGCGCCAAGAGAAGAGCCCTACACATATTGTGTAGGAGAGAAGAAGACTCAAGAAGGATCAAAAGGTGCCAACTTCCAAGTTGTGCAAGTGTTAGCCAGTTGTATACCGAGCAAGGAACCGTGATCTTGTTTCCAAGATCTACAAGTAAGAATTGGCTTATGTGTAACGGAGGAGCTTGCTCCTTGTCAATAATATAACTCCACAAGGGGGGGATTGGCCCATCTTCTAGTCCCTAGTGTGTTGCCAATTTCTCTACCTCTCTCTCTCTCTCTCTATACATCTTTCTTGTCTCTCATCTATTCTCCCTCTATGCCAGCATAATATTCGCCATATATATTTTAAGTTTATAAGAAAGTCAAGTGTGTATCTCGAATCTTATAACACAATGGGACCACCAAAATCTATACCCCACTTCTCAAAATATTCAAGTGCTAATAAGGGATTAATGGCATTAGAAAGTGTTTAGTCAGGCTCCTAGTATGTTGATGTTTATCACAGTTCCTATAATGTTCATATGCATCCTTATATAACATAGGCCACAAAGACCCTGCAAAAAGAACATTCTTTGCTATCAAATCTCCTACAAAAAGGCCACCACATGGTTTATTATGCAATGTAGTTAAGATTCATACTACCTCATCTTCTAGAGCACACCTTTGGTAAATTTTCTCACGAGGAAAATACTTATATAGGTATCCTAACATTAAAACATATGATCGTGACTGCAATAAAATATGACGATGTTTGTACTCAGTTGCAGTTGGTGGGTATTTAACCGTACTAAGAAAATTACCAATATCAGCATGCCATGGCATTGTGAAAGAAACTTCAAACAATTAAGCATTAGGCATTTCATCATCTACACCCTTCTTTATATCATTGGTGATTAATTGAGACATGCAATCTATAAGAACATGTGTTCAGTCGACATGAGTAATTACTTCAAACTCAAATTCTTGAAAAAGTACCATTCATCTCATAACTCAACAACTAAGTTTGAGTTTATTTAACAAGTACTTCAATGCTTCATGATTCACATAGAATATAAACTTGTTGCCCAATAAGTAACGTCAAAACTTAGTAATGGCAAACACCATCAATAAGCACTCTTTCTCAATTACGGTGTAAGTTTTCTCTACATCACTTCGATTTCAGCTAGCATAATAAATTGGATGATCTATATTCTTATCATTTGCTTGGCATAGAAGAACACCCATTGTATCCATAGAAACATCGACATGAATATGAAACTCTTTAGTCTAATCAAGTGAAACCAAAACTGGGTCTTCAACCAACTTAGCTTTTAATTTCTCAAATGTAGCTTGGCACATTGAATTCTAATCATAATCTTGATTCTTTTCAAGTACGGCTATTAAAGGTGACGCTATCTATTGCTGCAAATGATTCAATAAAGCATCAATAAAAATTTAGATGACCAATTGTCATGTGCCTACCTAACATTCCTTGGCAACACATTTTAGTGCTTCATCGGCACACAGCTTAGAAATAGAAAAGCATGACAAACTTGTAAAGGATATAAGAGGTTGCTTTCGAGATAAGCATCCATCCACTAGATAGAATCACGAACCACAATCAATCAACTTCTCGATCAACTCCATCTTCATCTTCAACTCCACACAAGAAGGATAAAACACCACATATACATCATAGAACATACACAAAACTCACACAGATTCTTTGGATGGTCAACAATTAAACTCCCAAATTAGAGATAATGTAGTCTAAATGGCACATGCTCCCAAAAAATGGAGAGAAAAGAGAAAGATTTCCATTAAAAAGATCAGTACAACCAAGAGAGTATCCACAGGCTATGTACGATAAATATATTTTTTCTTAAACTTCATACTTAGCTTGAGATATTCCAGACTCTAATTCTCATCCACAAATGTAGAGGCACATTCTAGAGAAACTCTAAACAGCATATCCTTTCCAACATGATACTAAACCTAGTAGGAAAAGCTTGTGCATGAAAAATAGTCGCATCCTCATTAGTATTAATTGTCAAGTTTGGAATACTCTTCTGAGTATTCATATGAGATTGTTGATGCATAAAAGCAAGATAACAACAAAAACGAGATGCCAAGCATATCAAGGTATCCTTAGAACGAGGATGTGCCCTAGCAAATTGAAGATAAGAAGTAGAAGTACATTGTGCAAAAGTGTCCCAAGACCCATGAATAATAGGCCAATTAAACACTGGTCTTGTCAAAGAATCATTCAACGTCCACTGCCATCGATGGAGGATATCACTGTCATACCCAGGAGTATCCATCACTGATTGTGAAGGAAGATTAATATAATCAAATGGAGATGGTAAAGAAATAAGAGGAGAATAGTGAAGAGGTGGGTAAGATAAATCGTAAAATAAAGATATTTGAAGGGATAACGATGATGGGAAAGAAGGGAAAGAAAGTAAAAATTTTTGAAGGGATTCTATTGGAAAAATAAAGGGAATAGGTGGGACAACAGGAGTAAGTTCAATAGGAGTAGGTGAAGATGTAGGATCAACAATCAATGAATAAGTAGTAAAAATTGGAATTTGAGAGAAAACTACAAGGGTAAAAGATAAGAGAGGGATACTATTTGGATAGAAGTGAGAATGGTAATATACAAGGTAAATCAATAAGAAATTAGGGAATAAGATAGGATATCATGAGGATCATATGGGTAGATGGAACATCGAAAGTCAAAAGTTGAAAATAAATCCTCAGTAAACAAGGGATTATTAGTAACATGGTTCAACACTTGGGATCACAATGGCTAGATATCCAACATATGAAAGACACTCCGTCAACGGTGCTAAGGATCCAGAACATCATCCTCCAAAGGAGGATGCCAAGCATAGCCTCTACACCACAATGTTTGTTGATGATAATTCTTGATGCCATCGACCAAAGTCATCTCAACGGAATGTACATACATGACCGCTTGTAAAATCACATCTTCTACATAAAGATTCATGTTCTCCTCATCAGGGATGTGTAGATCTCCCTCGAAGATACATAAAAGATAATAACTGGGCCTCGCGAGAGATTAATTCATCAAATCTATCAAACATTACTTCAAGTAAATTTACAAACCACATGTTCTGCCACCCATCCTCTGGAGGTTCTAAGTTCACATTACTCAAGGAAATGTACAATGCAAAGCATTACTAATGATACTTAATCAAGAAGATGGTGGAGGTGATACCAATTCAACATAATAGACAAAATCTTCATGAATACAATTCATAAGCTATTGAAGGCGCTCGACCTTGGCAGAGAATTCCTCACACAATTTAGCTTTTTGCTGCAAAACTGATCGAGCTCTTTCTTAGAAGACAACAGAGAAGGCATCACCAAGGCTAGAGGAGGAATAGAAAGAGTAGTAACTTTCTGGTTAAGTTCTTCCATATGCTTCTTATGCAATTCTACAGTTTCTTGGGAATGTTGCACAGCTAGTCCTCATATATACCAAGCTTACGAGCTGATTCTATCATTTCTGCAAGAGCTACATTTTTCTCCTTGGTTAAGGATGCGTTCTATTCTTCTAAAGTGGCCACTTTGGTTTCTAACTCCTTAATTGTAGCTTTCTGTGAATCGATCAATGCTATAGCTCTAATCATTTGTTTATCGATATCACTCAAAGCAACCTTCTCAAAAGCTAAATTCTCTAGACCTTGCTAAGCTAATTGGTCAAAGAGTCCACTTTGTCTTGCAATGAGGTGTACACTCACGTATAGATCGTCTAAAGATAGGAGGTCATGGAGGTCTCCAAAGCATACTAAACACCAAAGACTAGCTGTGAAAGCATAGATCTAGATGTCCTTCCCATTGTACTACAAAGAAGTTCATCCAAGACAAAAACGAGAAAAAGGAGTTACTAGACACCTCGTGTATCCAAATCTATACCACAAGGGACAAGAAAAGAGTGTGTTCATATGAAAAAAAAAAGAAAAAATCATGTAAAAATAAACCTGCAATCACACAAAAGTAAATAATGACCAATTAGTGCATCAAAAAGATTGGCAGTAAAAGAAAAATGTTTAAGAAAAGGGAAGGATCATGGCCATCACATCAAATCACAGTTTTCGTGCAAAAAATGTGCGTTCACATGGAAACGCATCATAATCGCATAAAATTCTTCAAAAGTTAATAACTCAGGAACCATGGCTTGGAACTGAGGACCATAAAAAGGAAAACTGGCCAATTCAAAAGGAAAAACAATGCTTAAGGATCAGATTAAGTTTGATATGTATTTCAAATAGTAACGTTTTGGTGAATGTAGGGTGTGTTCACATGGAGGATTAACAGAATGATAAAACAACTGAAAGAGCAAGGGAAGACCACAAAAATAGGTTAGAATAGACTGGATGGTTTTGAAATGGACCTCAACACGGCATAAGGAAAATAGGGTATTATGTAAGGATTAATTAATAGGGTATTCATGAATGTATGTAAACCAAGATATGTAGGGATGTATCCCCATACTTAAGACATGAATAGATCCGATTGAGTAATCAGTAGGGGCCTAACATTTGACCACGACCCATATCCACATGTGACACTTAAAACATGACATGCATAAAAAATGAATGCAATAAGTAGGGTTAAAAGTACTTGGCCCATTCAACTAGTTGATGTAGATCATTCACTGACACGCATACTAAGGAGTCAAGGTCATCCACAAAAGGTACCAAAGCTTGCCCCACAACATGCTTGTGGCATGGCAAGGACAATGTTGCTACACCCAAGGACGTAGCATTGTTCAATGAAGTTTCGGTAAGCCATCGATGGTGAGGCATACATCACTCAATCGCGACGGTCACTTGTAGTGAAATGATAGATTAGTCACTCACTCCATAGCTCACATCACTCAATGAGAAGGATTGAAACCCATATCTCACACCCAGTTTAGAAATCGACAAGAGGGATGATTTAGAAGGATTATGCCAGCGTGCATAGTTGATGGTGCATCAATGCATCCGAACCCATCTCGTATAGATGCAAGAAGTAAGGCTAGGAAGCTTGGTAATGCAATGCGCCAAATAGAGCAATATGTGTATTAATGGCAAAGGCATGTCCCGTATGTGGATAGGGAAATGGAAACATACCTAACATCAATTGTCATAACGTCCCTCAATCTTGACCTCTCAATTGATGAAAGGAAAATCCATCACACTCAGCCCCTCCCTCTATCTCATACTCTATTAAGACAGATACAAAAGGGTAACTTGATTCCTGACACCCATTGATGTAATCCTCATTTCCACTTGTGCAAAGGTTATATGCCTTGTGCACAATTGATGGTGTAGTAGTGCATCCCACCTTGTGTTGGCATACAGTGCAAGAAGGAAGGTCAAGGAGCCTTATAGTGTCGTGCATAGGGACAGATCATGCTTTGTGCATTGAGAGGCCCAACCCATGCATGCAACACTCCATTCACACATCTCACCTCTCTTTTGGACTTAAAGGACAAATATTGGTCACTCATCCCACCCTCTGTCTCACACTTTGATAAATATAGAGGGTAGCCAATACTCACATCCCCATCTAGTTAGGATGAAAGCTCACATCACTCAAAGGATTGCCAATGAAGAGTGGCTTCATTTGGTTGATAATGTCCAATTGCATCAATTGATAAAGAGGTGATTCCAGGGAGATAGCCAATAGATCTAGAACTTCAATTGCAGATAAGAGATATCATCTGATGTAGGAGTCAAATCCACTGATAGAGTCATAGGATACAATGCTCCAAGGGAGGCGGCCACTGTGGAATTGCATCTTGGAAGGTTGATCGAGAAATCAACTAATTTGTACTATGGAGCGTTACCACCTTTTCTATAGCCAGCTTCCTATCCAAGGGTGTTTGCCACCTTTTCTTTGAACGAGGCATGTTATGATAGGGAATTGCTTCCTTTTCTCCCATAACAATTTTAATTTATTTTATTTTTTTTTTCTTTCTCTTTTTCTACTCCCAAGGGTGTTTTCACATTTTCTTGAAGAATAGGTCAGCATAACAGGGACCAAAGTCCTTGTCTTCCATGACTAATATATATATATTTTTTAAAAAAGTATTTCCAAGAGGAGAATGGCAGGAACCCTATATATTAGAACCATCCTCACTGCCTCTACTAGACTAGATGAGAAGGGAGCAAGGTAGGGGTGGGAGATGGCTATGAGGGGCTAGAAGAACGAGATCACCTCATCAAGATAAGAAGGATGGACATCAATAGCAGTATAAGAAGTAGGAAGGAACGACGTCTCGGAAGGAGAAGAACTGTCAGTTATGATTATCAAGATCCCCAAGGAGGGAAGTACTTCTTTAGACAATAACCACCATTAATCAAGAATGGATCATCAGAAGTGTCCATGGCCTATATCTTAAATAGAGCCATTAGGGTGGACAAGAAGTACCTTGGCCCATCCAGCACTATTGTAGTTTTCCTAGGAACTTGCCAAATCTTGAATCATAGGCCAGGACAATGTCACCTTCCTTAAATTCCTTATGCTTGATGAAGTTGTCGTGATAAGCCTTCCATCGAGTATGGGTGGCTTCCATACATTGTAGGGTCATTCTATGAGTCTTGTTCAAACATTTCAAGTATAGGAGATAGCACTGCATAGACTCAATATCATCAAGACATCCTTTGATAGCCACGCACAAAGCAGACAGCTCTAACTCAACAAGGAGAATGACTTTTGTACCATACATTAACTAGAAAGGGGTCTATCTTGTAGCCGCCTTATGTGAGGTTCTATACATCCAGAGGGTCTCTGTAAGTCAATCATCCCAATCATGGCAATCATGTGCAGCAATCGTCTTTATCAAGATCGCACAAGGGATGCAATTGGAAACTTCAACTTGGCCATTGGCTCTAGGATAGTAGGTATGGACTTGCAATAGCAAATCTTGTACAGCTCTATCAATTTTTTCCTGATATTGTTGAGTGTAGTGTGACCTCATGCTCAACAGCCAAGATCCATGGATTGCTTATTGCTTCAAGCATTTCAAGTAAGCACAAATGGCTATCTCTTACCTAGCCGACGTGCCTTCGATCCTATGGGGGTGTAGTGAGCTTACCTTGATGCCCGAATGAGTAGCCTCCTCCCTCAAGCAAGCGGTAGCTCCACGATTCGAGATGCAAGCTCAAGCAACCTCAAGCCTCCTCCTTCAAGCTCCATCCTCCGTAATGTCATGTACCTGCCTAACAATTCCCTGGCAGCACATTTTAGTGGTTCATTGGGGAACTATCCTAGACGGCTTCGTCCAAGTTTCCTAGAGTCCACCCCGTAACGGAAGGTACCAGCCATCCCCAAGAGGATCAACCTACAAGCTCGAGGTCCTAATTTGACAACTGAGGTCTCGATACATCAGCTAGCTCCATCAAAGGTGTCCCACAAGGGCTTCTCGTCCAACTAGAGCGATTGTAGTTACCCTTGGTTCATGGAGTGCAATGCTTTTTTTCCAGTTAACTAGTTAGGATTCAAGAAACCTTAACGGAGTTCTGGCATAGCCACCACACCTTTCCCTTAAGATAATTTATGATCAAGGTTTTAAGACCTAACCCTAGGTAAGTCAACGCTCAGCTCTACCTAATTTTTCCTGATTAATGTTTCGTTCAATCTCTTGAGAGAAGTTCCCAGCTTACCAAGACCACCCATTCGTAGGACGGATCCGTCAGGGATCTCACCCACCCGCTTTCCACAAATAGTTTTTTTTAATTTTTTAATTACCTATTATATTAAGTTATGGCATATAAAAGCAACTTCGTTAATTAACCCATTATCATAGGTTCCTTCGCGTAATTTTACGGCACGATACCTTTAACAAAGAAAACAGTCTTTTGGTAAAACATATTTATTTATTATTTTGCAAAGTTGTTTACAATGATTTTCATATTCTACCTACATAGAAGATAAACCTCCGTTCACCAGAAAATCCCTTTTGTTTCTGCATAGAAGAAAAGAAACCCTCTAAGATTTCCGTCCCTTCACTAGGACTAGGGACTCCAAGATCCCATCTTGATTCATGTGAGGGTCAAGCAGTTCCTAGGAGTGATCAATAGATTTATGGCCAGAGCCCCCTTGGCACTTCCGTCTCCTCCTGCCTAATGCATTCCTCACCTTCTAGTGACCTCTCACCATCGGGTGGTCCAAAGCTCCTCGAGGCAGTATAAAACAATCCTCCTTGGAGCAGGGTTCCGTGTTTAGCCATGGGGGAGGCATAGCGCGATCTTTCCTCTTATTATCCTGATTATATATTTACAATCAAATCTAACTGCTATAAGCACAATCAATCTTTCTTGTGCAACCATCAATGTGTGCACAAATTAAAAAAGAAATAGTACTAAGTGTTTTTAGCATAGGAAGCAGCCCCACCTAAATCTAGGGTTTCTCTTTTAAGGTCCCACCTTATTCTTAGGGTTTCATTTCCTACTTGCAACTCTTTTTCGGGATCCGCAAGTTATTTTGTGAATTTGATTAATTATGAGAAGTCTATTTTATCCTTATGAAAAATTTGGTATTTTCACCCTAAAAGATAATATGGACATTTATGCCTATGGCAGGCAATTTGTGCATTGCCTTGCCTCTCTAACCTACGCACTAGTAGGATTTCAAATGATTTTCCAAGTCCATTTAGACTTTAGAATTTGTATCGACAAATTCTTATCAATATCTAACAAGTCCTACAAACATCTAATATTTATTTAATTTCTTGATACTCATAGTTTCAGGGTTGTCGAGTATTTCATAGTTGTTTTCACTCTAACATTCTCGATATTTTAGGTTAGGTTATCTCACTAATTCATACGTGGGTCAACTCATGATATTAACACTCTCGCTAATATAATCAATAATATTAACATTATGTGTTTTTTGGTAAAAAAATAATTTTTATTTTATTCTACTCATATTCTATGGTTTAATCGATGATGTTTGACCATTTGCCGAACTTTCAACATTATCTAAAAATATCAATTTTCTTTTAGCTATGTCCTAAGTGCATTACTGATTGTTTTTCTGAAAATTTCATTTCAGGCAATGCAAAAATCGTAAGTGTAATTTTTCTTTCACCTTTCAAACATCGAATTATATTTTCACGTACCTAATTTATGCATGTCTAGTATGTATTTTCCTATGCAATTTTTTGTTGATTTAATGCATTGATTATTTCATGATATTATTTAAATTATTTTCCATATATTATTATAAAATTCATATGCATTTTTTTATCATTAGCAAAATGAAATAGAGATAGTCACTTTCTTGGAAAACTTATAAAATATTCCCTTCCCTAACAACGTCTATCATTTTTTTTGTTATTATAATCACATGCATCTTTAACTAAATAACAATAAATATCGTAAAATAAATCATAATTAAAATATTTTCTTAATGACTATCATATAATATTTTTCCTAGTGAAAGAGTATTTTTACGGAATATTCAATTATTATATTACTTAGGTTATTTTCCTACAGGACAATTCATATGCATTTTCATTAGAATGTGTTTATAATCGTTTAAAGTCAAACAAAGTGATAAGCTTATAAAAATTTAATTTTTTCTAAACTACCAAGATGTTACCTCTCTTAGGTTTGTTGTGATAGGGGTATCGCCAATTCCTATCAGATCACTTTCTCCATCGGCCGCGTTCCTTGCTTCCCTTGCTTCAAATGTGCTTTTTGAATTTCTGCAACCTCGGGGAGCCAAGGAATTTAGGAAAAATTGACATGGTAGTTTAGGGAGAGTTGATGGTCATCTAAAAAAAATTCGCCAACATTTTGCTTAGCGGTATGGTCATATGGGGCAAAGGCATAGCAAGGGGTAGAGAAAATGAAAATGAGGTAGAAGGAGGGGGGGAGCTTTATTTTCCTCTTTCAATGCTCAATCTTCAATGGATAAGAGAAGTAGAGAATTTTTTCCATCGTCAAGAGGTCTTTATTCTTACTTTTTTGTGAAGGAGAGGGGGTGTATTTATAAGCATGAGGGAGAGTATGCGATCGACTGATTTATTTGGTTACTTGTCTTCAAGAGCCAATTGAACTTTATTAGATATTCATTTTGATTGCTTACCTATTGGATGGTGGCTCGGGGATGATTTTTAAATGCTTTCTCTCCCTCTACGTGTCAAAAAAATCATGTATTTTGGCCTATTTTTCAAAAACATCTTTTTTTCTTCAAAATGACTTCTTCTAGTGGTTTTTGGCCTAGTTACTTCATGACTTATCTAGTATATAAAGTCATGTCATACTCTTTGATACTTAACTTACTCAATATCATGCTCATTTATGCACGTTCTTCATCTATCGATTGAGGCTTTTGCAAATTGTATTGCAGTTACGAAATCAATGTGATCCTTGACACATTAAATGAAATCGGAAATGCCAAATCAAATATAATGCAGGAACAATTATATAATCAAGCCGTCGTAATATTATTTATGAGGAGTCTTTGCTTTTTGTTGGCTAAGAACATTGAGGCATCTTCTTGTGTCAGATTGCGGAATTGATTTAATGTGAGACTTGATATCAAGAAAATTATATGCGGTCACTTATGTGACAGCTCGACGAGTAATTTTTAAAATGCCTCAAGCCTGAATTCATTTCTTAATATGAAGCGTTGTGGCAGGAATATTACACATAGCCACACGTAAGACAAGAGAAAGAGAAGAGAAGAGAAGAAGAAAAGAGGAGATAATGGATATCTTCTTCTCCACAATCCCTCACTCTCACACACTCACTCCCTTACACTCCTCTCAAGCACACACAAGCAAGAAAGAAGAAGAGAAGAAGAGAAGAAAAAGAGATCACTTTTTCCACACACCAAAGAATGATTTTTTCATCTACTTTTTGAGTTTATATATAAAACCCTAAATCCCTTGGGCACTCATCCTCTTTTTTACATGACCGGGCACCTTGCCAAGGTCCTCTTTCTCCATTCCCTTCTAATTGCCTTATCCATTCACCCATGTGCATTTGGACCTTACAACTTGCACAGGAGGGAGCCTGGTGCTCTTATAAAATGAATTACATTGCACCTCGCACTTTTCTTACGAGAGCCCTCGAAGGTTCTCCCTCATCCTTGAGAGAGCCTTGCTAGAATGTTCAGTGCTTTCCCACGTTCTTTCTAAGAACTTTGCTAGAATATTCGGTGCTCTCCTTTGTCCTTGAGAGCACTTTGCTAGAATCTTTGGTACTTTCCTTCATCCTTGAGAGCACCTTGCTAGAATACAATGGTCTCCCACAGTTTTTCTAAGCTTGCCTTCTCCTCTACTTTTCCTATCTGGGCAGAATGAGCTTCTTCATTCACTTTTTGACTTGGGCTTCCTTTTGGCTGCGCGATCCTTGTCCATGACATATCTTGTAACATTGTAACATTATCCCCCTCCTAGATGCATGCCAGTCCCATGGCACTTGTGGGTTTAAACTGAGGAAGTGAGTTGATAGGCAGTCGTGTGCGTTGATGATGATGGGGCCTCTGAAGTTGGTGGCTTACATTGTTTGGAGTTACCTGTAAAGAAAAGAAGATGCGATGCCTAGGGGTGTGTCTATCTTTTTGCGTGGTGCCTTGTGCTCATGCTAGTGGAACTAGGAGTTGGGTCGAGAACCATAGGCAAGCCTGGGTGTTGTCCCACACTTGAGGACCTAGTTCATGCATAAGGGTGGTGCAATGAATGTGGCTTAGGGAGACAGGTCTAACCATAGGCAAGGGTGATTTTCCTAGTTATGTCTTGCCGTTGATGTACCCTAAGCGTGATGTGGGGAATCAAAATGGGCTAGCAGGTTAGGGGCAGAGCTTGCCGACCGAAGCAACCTGACGTTTTGTAACTTGAGGACCCCTAGGTATAGTGATTGTGGCCTACATGGAGCAATATCATTGGGTTGCTTTCCCTATGATTTTCTTATTGTGGTCTCTTATTTGGTTTTTTTTTTTGAGAGCCCTGCAAAAGGATGGTTAGAAGGCCACATGCATCATTTACCTAGCTATTGCACAGCTATCTTTGTTGGTGTTGAGATAAAAAAAAGAGTGGTGGGAGATGCTATTCTTGCAAAGTAGGGTCTTGTCTTAATAACCTTCTATTAAGGAGCCACGTCTTGCTGCCCCCTTTCAAAATCAAGCTCCAAGGCCATCCTCTTTTCCAAATCTTCTATGTGCTTTTGGTGTCGTTGGATTCTCTGTTCTTCTATTTTTGTTACTGCTCCATAATTTTTTGTATCTTTTCATTTTCCTTTTGCAGGTTTTTATATAGCACTACCAGCTCATCATAATGGCATTGTAGGCTCATGAGGCTTTGTGTTTCTGGCTTTGCTTGCCACCTCTCTTTTTCTCCTCCCTTGGCTATGAGCTTCTCCTTTAGCTTCTTGATCTCTCTTTGATACATGGCCACTTGGTGGGTTCTTTCTAAGGTTTCCATTGTCTCCTTTTTGGCCTCAAGCTCAACGATGGCTATTTTCTTGTCTTCTTTTGGCCGCTCCAGCTGTGACAGGAGTTCTTGAACATAGTCACATCATAGTTTGTAGACAACGGCAGTGCAGTGGGGCCAATGGTTGTAGATGTTGGAGTCCCGTCTGGATTATGCATTCGTAGCTGCTTGTCTTTTTGCTCCTCTCATGGGGGTTCCTCCACTTGCACCTTGAGTTGTCTCTTTATTGACCAAGAACAACTCATGGACTTTCTCTTTTATTCTTTTTTCCTCGTTCTTTTCTTTTCTCTTTCTTCATTCTTTGATGCTTTTGGACTCACTGTGAGCTCTTCATATGTCTGCTTTCTCTTTCTTCCTACTCTCTTTTTCCGCCTTCTTTTGCGGAGTCCCTCTCTTTGCTTTCTTGGCTCCTCCTTGGCCAACAAATTGCATTTCTCGCCCTTCTTCTTCGTTGTTCTCTGTCCTCTCACTAGATTACTCATGTTTTTGGCACGGAGGGGACCTGTCTAGTGTCTCATCAACTTCCTCATCTTCTTGTGCTTCCCCCAGTGCCTCTCTTATGATGGCCATCAAGACCCCTCCAAAGCCAATGGTATAGGCCTTTGACGATGACGGCTTCCTAGCGCTTTGGAGGCCAGGGACTCTCCCCCTGTGGGTCTTTCTCCTATGGCCAGTGCTTTTGCTGAAGTTTCTATTGTTTTCCGCACAAATCCATTCAAGTTTACTTTGTCCGGGGATTTGGGGGTGATGCACTCCAACATAGGCACGTTAATTTGACTCATCAATGCATTGTACCTATGACTGGAGAATAATGCATGGACCATCTTTGCCTACAACAGCTGGACTTCTGGATTCCGGATGTCTGTGAGACTGATACCGTGGTTGGTGTGGACTAAGATCTTGTCCATCCCCATCATATCATATACATATCTTTTGGACCATCTCTTGACCTTGTTGGGCAGGCCCAACTCTCTCTACACCAATTCGGGGCTCAGCTTTGATCTCCACCTGTCAGGTTTCATTTTCATCACATACCGTTATAGTGCCATGATTCTTATGGAAATTTTGAAGCAATTCTACACATTTCTTGTAGTCCACAACTTGGCTGACTTTGTCCTCAAGGTACTTTTGTAGATTGCATCGCTCTACAATCTATTTTATGGTTGGTTCCTCCATGGCCACATCCTCCATGTTCATGATATACCTAAACTTGAACTACTTGAAGGCCCATGTCTCTACTGAGAGACCATATTTAGTTTGTTCTTCTTCCAAGAATGGAAGTTTATTACTCTTCTCTTGTCCTGCCATCATGGGTGACTGTCACGACACCACAACTCACCATTAGTATCCTTCAGATCATCTTTGCGGAAAGACATGTAGGCAATGGAGAAAATACTTATGGACATTGAATTGCTTAAATAGGAAGAGAATTTTTTCCTTTAAACAGTCCATGCATTCCTCAAAGATTTTTTATGCTTTTATTCAATCATGAGGATTTTTATGCATTATTTTCTACTTTTGAATGTTGATTGAGGTTTTAGGGTATTGTAGAAGCCATCATTGTCAAAATTCTTGTATTGTAGAAGCCGGAATTGTCGAAATTCTTTTCTACTTTTGATGCGTATTGTAGAAGTCGGCATTGTCAAAATTCTTCCTCGTTGTCCTGAACTGCGCCCCTATTGGTCGTACGGTGCCATCATCTCCACACTACGTGATCTGTGCTACCACCTTAGGGCTTTGGTAGCCCCCAAGTGGGCTAACCTCACCCAAGAGGGTTTCCCAAAATACTCTCTCTATTGATCACAATCTGAGAAACCCTAACTGTCATCTCTATGGGCAGCCATAGTCATTGACATTCAAGGTCATAAAACCTTTCATTTTCTTACTCCTCTCAATCCATTGAAGACTCTATCGCTCTGGTCTTATTGAGCACTTAATTTTCACAATCAGTGGTCCATTTAAACTCTGCATCTTTCCTTAGGAGCTTATGCAAGGGGGCTGCTTTTGTTGCAAAGTGTGCAATGAGTTGTCCATAATAGCCCACATGGCCAAGGAATCCCCTCAACTATTTAAGGTTAATTGGCACTATTAGAGTTGTAATCTTCTCAATCTTTGCAGGGTCTATTGCAATCCCTTGTGCAGAGACAATGTGGCCCAACAAAACTCCTAAAGAGAATCCAAAGATGCATTTGCCGAGGTTGAGAGAGATCCCATACTCTCAACATTTGTCACAAAGCACTACTCTAGGTATCCCCAATGCTCTTGGATTAAGCTAGACACAGAAGTCATCTAAGTATACCTCAATGAAATCATGTAGATGATTTTGGAATGTAGCCATCATCACTCGTTGGAAGATAGCAAGAGTGTTACAAAGCCCAAACGGCATCACTCTATAAGCCTATATAGGTTCCTCATTTTGTTGTGAAGGTTGTTTTGAATTGATCTTCTTCTGCAATTTGGACTTGGTTATATCCCTGAATCCATCCAGGATGGAAAAAAGCTCATGTTTAGCCATTGTGTTCAATAATTGGTATATGAAAGGGATAGGAAAATTATCCTTCTTAGTCTTAGAATTCAACTTTTGGAAGTCCACATATTTGCAGCTTTTCATTCTTCTTGGGTACTACCACAATGGGTGAAACCCATTCACTATTGGCCACTAGATAGATAAACTCAACTTCAAGGAGCTTCAACAATCCGGCTTTCACTAAGACAGAGTAGTTTGGATTCATGCGCCTCTATGTTTGCTTCACAGGCTTGGCATCAAGCTCTAGGTCAATGTGATGTTGACACACTATGGGATCAATCTCCTTTAGATCTTTGTAGGACCATATAAACACATTAGGTTCTCCTTTAGAACGTCATGCAAGATTGATAGCTCCTCTTCTAGGAGACTGATTCCCATCTTTAAGTGATGTTTCGTACCATCAACATCCATGAAATTTAATCACTTTTCACCTGCCACTTTGCAGATGAAGGTCCCCTGAATTGCTTTTGGGTATAGATTTGACTTCTTCAAGGGAGTGATCTCTCCTTCTGATGCTACACGCTAGAACCGACTTCCTCTTTTAATGAGGATTGTACTTACTCCTTAGGATGTTGAAATGGTATCATTGTTGTTTTGGATTTTATGGAAGGGTTCATTATCTCTTGGCTAGAGGACTCATCTTCTGAGGATGCCTCCGAGAACATCACACAATAGGAACCACCTAAGTTTTGCTTAGGCTGTATGACTCATGGTTGTTGGCAAGGTACATCATCATCATCCTCTCTTGAGAAAGGGTAAATTTGGATGATAAGAGCCACTACTGAAGGAAGGCTTATTTTGTGTAATCCTTTTCTTATGGATAGTTTGCATATGTTATGACTCATTAACCAATCCAAAGGGTACCAAAGTCATTTTGTCTAATAGCATTGGGTCTTTAGCTTTTGTAACCTCTAGGACTTCACGCTCATTTGTATCCTCTTTAGGCTCGATAGATCCTTTCAATTTGCATCCATAATCTTCTTCTATGCTATCAACATCGTCCTCTTCAAACCTTGTCTCTACCTTTGTAGGGGCTCTATAATACAATAATAGATTCTTTGTTGCATCCTCTACTTCTACTTTTGTCGTTGGTTCTGCTCCTATATCTATCTCTACCTCAGCTTTTGTCTTTAGTTCCTGCTACAGCCATGTAACAGGGAGAATAGTACATCCATGCCTCTGTCTCACTATCAGAGATGATTTCAGAAGTCATTCCTAGTTCAAGCAGCAAGAGATATTCACCCATTGACAATGACTTTGCTTCTTTCAAGAGTTGTCCTATAGTGCCCACTGTCAAGGACTGTGCCTTCATTTTCTTTTTGGAAAGACCTATTTGACAACCTCTTCATCTCCTAATGTGCCATCTATAACTTTTTTTGAGGAGTTAAGACTTCGATGGAGGTGGATCAATTATCTTTTTGCGAACCATACAACTTCAACACCACTTTGTTGGGTCCTTTGCCTAGGGTTAGGGTTCCTTTGAACCAATCTGTCTGTGCCCTTGCTTCAAAAAGCCATAGTCTTTCTAGCACCAAAGGATATGAGGTCCTATAGAAATTTAGTTTTACCACCAGATAGGTCAACCAATAATCTCTTTCTTCAAGGGTTGTTTTCACATATGGGAGAATGTCCAAAGGCTCAATTCTACTTTGGTTTGCTAGTCTGATAAGCCACTATGTAGGGTGCATACCTTGCAAGCCTAGATCCTTCATAGTCACATCTGTCATTATGTTCATTGATGAACCTCCATCAATTAATGCATCTGCTATAAAACGTCCTTCAATTCAAACACCAATCTCTGGAGTACTAGGATCCAAGAAGGTGTTAGCCAAATCCACTTATTTCATAGGCTCTAGGGCTTTATTGGACTTAGGGACAGTGGTAGGAGCAATTCTTAAGCCTCGTCTTCTTATCACATGCTGTTGAATTTCTTTTGATAGCTAGGAGATAACATTAGCAAGCAATCCAAATGTTAGGTTTGGTTTGAAGATGTCTAGGTCTTTAACCAAGTCATACTCTTTAATAGGATCCATGGGTTTCTCCCAATCGGCTAGGGAATGGGATAACCCCCACTTTTATCTTTTCTCTTTCTTCTAGTCGTGGCAACACCTACACTTCTTTTACCACTAGGGATAGCTCTACATCCTCTATCTCTTGGACCTCTGGTCCTATCTCTATAGTGTCCTTCTATACCATTGGACAACTCTATGTATTGTACCATTCTATTTTGTCTTGTTCTGTTTCTCCTTGGGAAGATTGAACTCCACCATTTTGGTAGAGGAAATGTTCTCTTTTGGAATTGTGGTTTCTCGTTTCTTGGCACATGTTATTGCAGTAACTTCCAATTCCACCAAATTGGAGGCAGGTTCTTAGGTTTTCTATTGGGTATCAATGGTAGCTTTCACAAGAGTCGATGGACTGGGACAGTCTATTGCAGTGTGGCCTTCTTCTTTGCATTGATTGCATGTAAGGGTTTATAGTCCATGGACCTTCTAGGGTTTGGATAGTTTGGTGAGATATGTCCCTTTTCTCTCCTCCTAGAATACTTGCAATAGGGTTTTGGGAAGCCTCTATAATCACTGCATAGAAGACTGGTCAGGTTGATCTATAAGGTCCTCTATTCTGATTTTGATTCAGAGCTCTTGTTGAGACTAGTGATTGTTGATTCCAAGATTTAGGGTTACATTGTTGTTGTTGAGTTCTCATTGGGGGAATTGTTTGAGGCCACTGTTATTGTGGTTGAACCATCATTTGAGGTACTGTTGTCTACATCCACTATGGATTCGGTGCATTGTACTACAGCACTAGTTGCATCTGAGGGTAGGGGTAGTGAACTATCCCTGGATCTCATTTGGTGGATATAGCATTTTTGGCATGGGAGGAGGTAAGACTCCTCTTCTTGAGGTCATCGACAACCTTGCTTCAACTTCATCTATAGTCTTACACCTTCCACTGCAACTTGCAAGTTGATTGGTCTTCTCAATTCCCCAAACTTACAAACTTTTGGTTGTAGGACTTTAAGAAAAACTCCCTTCTAGATGCCCTCATCCAAGTTATGGTTGACCCATCTCTTCAATATGGGTTACATTCTAGAGACATATGCTTCCACCCGTTCACCAAAGGACGACTTAAGTTCATGAACTCCTCTCGCATCTGCTCTTCAAAACCTTCACACCTGAATTTAGTAAGGAAGGTGAACTTTAGGTCATTCCATGTGCCAAAAGTTCATGGTGCTTGTCTCTCATACCACTAAAATGTCGCATCTTTGAAAGTGGTAGAGAATATCACCAACCAATGCTCAGGGGTTCTAGCATTGTTGGCTACACATGCTACTATGAACTTGGCTACATTAAGATCATGGTCTTCATTGTACTCTCCCTTAAAGATGAGCAACATGACTACATTTGTTGGCCTATTATTAATATTTCTAGGATGGATCTGACTAGAAAAGGGACCTTGAGTCTCCATGGGGACTTCTATAAAGAGTGCCATAAGGACGTCGAAGGAAACTTCTGCGCTACTAGTTTATTCTTGGCTTTGATTTTTGCCTTCTCTCTTCTCACATACCTCTGGACTCGTTCTAGTACTTGCCTCTTGATCACGTCATTCATTAGTGAGTTAGCTCCACCCAATCTGTCTGTACTTTATAGAACAGAATCAGAAGGGCTTCAATCTCTCAAGGATTCTCTTGCCAACATTTCTTCTACTTCTTCTTTTCAACATCTCTGAATTCATCTTTCATTCTACTACAAAGAGAAAGATATTCAGTTCTGAAGGTATCAAAACTCATTCTTCTGAGGATCGCCATAGTGCCATTGTCTTGATAATACCAACTTCGAAGGGTTTCAATAGCATAAGTTGTAAAGAACACTCTATCTACTAGCTTTCAATGGATGCTAATTGGACAAATAGAAGGTTGTTAGTGCACCAAGCATCCCATGTATCTTGTTGTTGAGCATCCACGAATAGATTCCAACTATTTTCCTTCTTATTCTTATGAACTTTAACTGACCACGACTCCTGAAGCTTCACCACAATCTCCCACTTGATGATGCCTAAAAATTCTTTAATGAAGGCCAAATCTCCCATGGATGGTCATTGTCTATGTTTTTGCTTCTCTTTTCAGTTTTATGGGAAACAATTGGCTATTGTGATACAACTTTATGTAGCTTCGAGGACAGTGGGATTAGTCTATCACATAGAGCTCGCATCAAGATAGTGACATGTTTCCGCCATTGAGGGATGCACTTCTTGTAGAAAGTGGCTTTGAAAAAATGAAGATCTCCAATTCTTCAACAGTTGTAGGGATTCTCCAATCTTCCATTGCTTTCATTTCTCTTCAACAATGCCATTTCTTTCATTTTCACTCTTTATTTGGTGCTTCTTAATGGCAGTTTTCCCCAGTTGCTATGCACAAAAAACGTGGAGCCCCAAGAGAGACACCAAGAAAAACAAGGATCTTACTGCAAGAAAATCTATCTTGTATCATCAACAAGCATGTTCTTATTTTAATTAATCACAAGAAGAAAAACAACACTAATCTTCTCAAATCTTCACGCAGCATCATATAACGATTCTCCCATGGATTTATCACAACAAAACTTCAACACACTCTTCATATTCTTCATCAAAAGAACAAGAGAACACAAAGTAATGCTCCATTTTGAATAAAAATTATCACATAGCATTCATTTGTAATAGCTTCATAGTCTTCATTGTCTCTCTCATGATCTCTCGCTCATAGATACATTATTTTGCAGCATGAAAAATTGGCTATCTCTCACTCACACACACACGCACTCTCTCTTACTTATGCTCTCTCTCAATAGTACCTTGGAATATTAAAGAATAATCATCCATAACCCCTCTTTGCTCGTGGATACCCCTCCCAACAGGTATGTCTGATATGAAGGGTCGTCAAAGCCACTACAATGTCCTTTCATAGCTCAACAGTGTCATTGTCACTTCAATCTTCACTTGAGTCTTCAGCAACTACTTATTCTGCTTCTTTGAGCTATTTTGAACTTGTATTCATCTCTTTCTAAGATTAGAAAACTTTCCCAAGCTACACATTCATCCAAGAGAACACTAATAGAGGCATACAGAGCAAGAACATAATAAAGATAGAGGCTCTATAAAAGCTCTACAAAGGGTCTACAATACCATACAAAAGGTCATCAGAAAGCATTTAGCTCAACTAAAACCATTCAAAACCATAAAAAATCATTCAATAAGCTTCTAAAAAATCTTAAGTTCCATCAATTATCATTCCAACCTCTCATACAGAAAGTAAACAAAACAAAACAGAAGCTAAATAGAACCAATCAATTATCATTCCAACCTCTCATACAGAAAGTAAACAAAACAAAATAGAAGCTAAATAGAACCAATCAAAACCTATTAGACACTCAATAGAACCTTTCAACACATCATATCTCCATTGAAAAACATCATGAGCTTCTCAAACATATTCAACCTTATCTAAAACTCTCTCAAACACTTTCAAAATAATAAATCATCATTCAAATCATACAAAAATCCAACAAAAATGAACCAAAAACACAATCATATCAACCATCAACACATTGATCCACCCCTACACGATATCATTCCAATGGATAATTTTAGTGTTTACTAATTGTATACTAAATGGGTGAAAGTTAAAGCACTTAAGACCAATTAGGAAAAAGATGTTGCTCTATTTCTTTATGAGAATATTATTACCCGCTTTGGTTGTCCATTGGAATCGGGTAGTGATCATGGATCTCATTTTTTGAATAATTTGATTTTGGAATTGATGGATCTCTATAAGAGTAAATGCCAAAAGTCTTTCCCCTATTATCCTTGAGAAAAAGGTGTTATAGAAATTATCAATCATATTATCATGACCATTTAAACTAAAACAATAGCAAAGAATAGCATGATTGGGATGAACAATTATCATATGCACTCTGGGCATATTGAATTGCCTATAAGGTGACGACTAACAATACATCTTTTAATTTATTTTATGGGATTGAGGTTGTATTTTCTATTGAGTTGAAAGTTCTTATGTTACACATTGTATTATCTAATCACCGTAGATAGCGGGAATCTCTTGCTACTCAATTGCATAAGTTAGTTAAACTTGATAAATATCATATGTTTGCCTTACAACATACAGAAGCACATTATAAATTCCCAAGAAAACTTTGTATCCGATGGTTAGGTCTATTTCAAGTTAAAGAAGTTTATGATAATGATTCAGTGGATATTCAAGACTTAGAGATTGCAAATGAATCCTTTCAAGATAATGATTTTCGCTTGAGACCTTTTGTGAGTTAATTGAGAAGTATGAGTCGAATAGTGTAATTGAATAGGTAGTATGTTTCTTTTTCTTGCTCATTTTGGTGTTTTATTGTGTTCACGGGGGGGGATTCTTAATGGGATGTAGGTATGGAGATTCTATGAATGGATACTCTTACCCCTCGTCTTAATGTTAATAGTTCTGATCCTACTCATGCTGTACCTGATAGTATTCCATGATTTCAGACACATGATATATTTTTATATGCTTCAAGGGGTAAGGGATGTTGTGGTTCTTCTATGTAATCCTTTTTTGTTTGTAGTACCATCCCTAGTTTAGTTGTAGACCCTATTAGTGGCATCTTTATGTGCATGCATAGCTACTATATTAGCAATGTTGCACCTATTTTCAATGTTATGGTACCTTACCATACAGCAAGCTATTGGATATACTTATCAACACCACGACTATGATAGTACATTTTTCCCAGACTGTGGCATTATCCAATATAGGATGGATCAAGAGCAGTAGGAGTTTGCTCACTATCAGGTTTTTGTTTATCCTTTGACTCCATCTTATCTTAATCTCTAATTGGACAATAGTTGTCCATATTGGGATTACATTTGTAGTTACATGGACTCGTCGGCGACTGAGGGCATTACATTAGGAAATCTGCCAGTGGCACCCATGCCATATTACAATTTGGCAACAACTGATGCTCCACTCCATGAGACAATGGAGAATTATAGTGATGCGCCTTATGATGTTTCTAATATATCTAATGTGAGGGCGCTAGGGATTCTTCTAAATCATCTTGCATGTTGTGATTTGCTTGATGGATTTGATGTTGACAGTGTGGATGATTTTGGGTTACAATTGTTATTTGTTTTAGACGATTTAAGAAACTATGATTGTTTTTATTTAGATTTTTTATTTTCTTAACTTGCTTAGTTTGTGTTCTAATTTAAACAAAATTATTTTTTAAAAGAAAAAAACAAAATACTTGAAAATGAATAAATTCTAACTTCAAATTTTCTTTTCTTTTCAACTTTTTGCACATTATTTTAATTAGCTTTTACTTAGTTAGGTAGTTAGATATACACATGATTGGGTTTATCTTTCAATGTAGGTTTTCTTTTCAATTGAACTTGGGAAAGAATATATTATGACACACTATTATCAGGTGTATTCTTACCTTACTTTGTTTTGAAATTTTAGTTAATGGACTTTAAGTCTTTTAGTTGTTTTGTTTTCTCATGATGAGAATAACATACTTTTGAGTGTTAAGTTCTAAAGAGAGGGGTTCTTAACTCATGCATGATTGTGTATTTTTTAGTCTGAAATTGTTGACTAGAAACCCACTAGAGTATAATTCCCATTGACTTGTTTCATTTATTGCTAGGATTTTATGTGGGCAACGAGCTGTCTCTCCATGAAATTTTGATTGGTTTGTCCATGATGAGGTTGCTTCTGTTGAGTGTTGTGAGAGTAGCCTACATGTTAGTTGACTGGCTAGTATAGCTCTCCTAATTAAGTTTCTCGAGGAGGATTGTTGAGCTAAAATAATTATAGGTTCAATACTAAATAGTGACCACATAAGTACATTATGCTATTAACTAAAACAAACCCAAAGTAAATAAATTAAGACTTGAAAAAAAGGGGGGAAAAATAGCCATGACAAGAAAAGAAAACAAATAACTCTCAAAAGAAGATATCCATCACCTCTGAGGTCCTGGTAGGCTATAGGGATTTCCTTGATGAGTGCCATGTGCTTGATGCTTTGCGTCTCTTTGGGAGGTGTAATAATACTTTCTATTATATATCGTAATCAATTAGTAGCTAGGCACATTGTTCCTCATTTCATGGAGTGTTAGCAGTTCTGCCCTAGAGACTCTATCTTGTGGTGCATCCTAGATTAATTTTGTCGAGGTTAGCGTTGGTATTGCAAGCATAAACAAAGTCTTTGTCATGGATATCCAAAAGGAGAGTAGCATAGTGTTTCTTTGCTTCAAGAGGTTTTTTGTTACCTAGCAACTCTTATCGTTTTCTTTTTTGTTAAATACTTACTTGGGAATCGCAATGTCATGCAAGTCAGTGGGCAAGATGGTTCATGAACTGGTTTAATTGCCACATTTAGTTTTTAACTATAGAAGGAAGAGTCAATTATTTTTTAGGATATACTAGTTTGGTTTATATTCCTTGCAGGATGGATAAAGATGTTGATGTGCTCGCGGGGATGCTCGCAGCTTGGAGGGGGAGAGTACAATCATTTTTTCAACTCAGTGGCTTCATGGATGATATAACTGTTAAAGCAGCTTTTGAAGCAAGAAGCAAGTTTATGTTTGCTAGTTCATGGGAGCTCACTAACAGCTAGTGGGGAAGGAATGATAACTACCTATTTACAGCTATTTTTACACTATTTTTTGTGTAAACTGGATGGCTTTACCTTTGTATTATGTAATATTTTTCATAAAATTTAATAAAAATAGAAATCATAAAGCCATATTCGATAATGCTAAGATGGAGTTAGAAGTGGAGAGAGTTTGGATATTTTAGACATGATATTTTAGGGAGCAAAAAATTAATAAGTGGTAAAAGGCAAATACGATGAGATTTTTAGTAGAAGTGGTAGAGATTTTGGAGAAGGAAGAGAATGCAGGTAGAATTTGGTGTGTATGCATAGAATTTGGGTCAAGAAGCCGTGGGTAGGATCGAAGATGTGGAAGGGTTCCAAAGAGAATCAGTTCAAGTGTGAAACTTGTAAATTTGAAGAAGGGGATAATCAAGAAGTTGAGGAGGGAATGTCTTGTGAAGGAGGAGGTTGAGCAAGAGAGAAAACACGTACAAAAAGTGGGTGCCATTATTCTCGGAGTATCTTGATGATTCCTTGCAACATTTGACATGATTTTCAACATTAGTTGGTTGTAATCAATCACTTCTTCCATCTCTTCTTTCATCATTATGTTCTTGAGTCCTATTTCATCACGTATACATAGAGTAATTTTCAATCATATTAAGGATAGATTAGAAGATATTAATGAGGAACAAGAGGAGGTTAAGAAATTTCAAGATTGTTGAGTATAATGGAAGAGGAGGAGCAAGCACTAAAATTGTCAAATATGGCTAACCATCTTTCTTTATTCTATTAACTAGGTACTTCCATTTCAAATGAAAAATGAAGTGGAATGGATAGTTTAAATAGAATTGGTATTAAAAGTATTATTTTTTTAATCTCTAAGTTTCGAATAAGTACAATGAAGTTTAGTTTTTGCATTATAGTAATCAAAATGGTAGAAAATAGATCAAAATTTGTATTTTAATGCCCTAATTATTGAGAAATTCAAGAACTGTTTATGAAAACTAAGTTCAAAAAGAGTTAAAACATGAAAAAATGCACCTAATAGTGAAACCTCATCTTTAGATAATGAATTCACTAAGAGATATAAGCGTTTTAATAGTTAAACTTGTAATTTTTTTATCATAATTAGCGATAATTAAAATTTTTAAGAAGAGATTAAGGATAAAGTATTAAAACAAAGTTTTAAAATATTATTAAGAATATTTGCTTATATATTTTTAAGCTCTATGGATCTCTTATTGGAAGATATATAATTTCTATGGGTGACAGTTTTTTAGTGTTTTTGGTACATAATTAGTGAATATTAGAAGGATATAATGTTATTTATTGATGAGAAGAGGTATACAAGTTGCATTTGTTAAGAAAAAACTCTAGTTAAGAGGGTTTGAAGTTTTGTGTCTGGGAGTAATTAACATGATTTTTTAAGATAGAAATAAATAAACTTTAATAAGTTGAGATAGGGAAGGAATTTATCAAAATTTTGAAAGGAGACTATAGTCTATTCTTTGGTTAGAATATGCTCTTAAAAATTTATGGCTAATGAAATTTACTAGAGGGTACTTCTTTGTAAAATTACATTGAGGATAGAAACAGTATTAGTGAATCAATAAGCATTATATCATAGTATTAATAAAGTTTAAGGGTACACTAGAAGTTTTATGATATATGTCTTCTTTGATTTGAATATGGAAAAAATTGGACTTGAATTGTGATAGTTTTAGCTCAAAAAGGAAGAGTTAATGTGTGAAACTATAGAATCTTGAGAGATTAAAGTGGTTATGTTGAACTTAATTGGATTTGACTATATATATGAAATTAGTCTATCATTTATATGATAATTAGATATTAGTAAGACTTCTTGGTCCACCTTTTATTTTACTTAGCACAATGGCTTTATACATAGCCACTTTGCCTATTTATTTGGGTCTCTTAGGGGGTCGTTAATAATGAGCTAGATGCTTTAAAAACCGAATTCAAGAATAGCTTTAAGATGAAGAGCATGGGACAAGCCTCATATATTCTTGGGATGTGTATCATGCACTATCACTCTAAGAGGCTCCTTTACTTATCATAGAAGGAGTACATACAAAAAGTCCTTAAGTGCTTCCATATGTAGGATATTAACCCTATTGGTTGTCCTTTATCTTCCCATATAAGTAGAAGGCTGAGATGGTCAAGTTCCATTATGCATTCATATGGGGCAGCTTGATGTGTGCCACGATAGCCACTCATCTTGACATAGCATTTGCAGTGGGAGTTATGGCATGTTATATGGATACACCTAGCTGACAAAATTGGGATGTTGTGAAGAATATCATGAGGTACTTGAAAGATATTACAGATATGAGAATTTGCTATGGTGGTCAATATACTCCAATCGTGGATTACACTGACTCAGACTATACAGGGCATGCAAATAGTAGAAAATCCACCTCCTTTGGGTATGTCCACTTTTGTTGGAGGTGTTATTTCTTGGATGTCCAAGGTATAGAAATATACAACCTTATCTACTAGTGAGGCAAAGTAGGTTGCAGCCACTACCACCAAGGCTTGCAAGAGGCCCTATGGTTAGGTCGTTTGGTAGTAGACCTTGGTATTAATATTATTTATGTACTATATTCAGTTTCTATAAGTGCTATTTAGTTGGCCAAGAATCCGGTCTTCCATGCGAAGACAAAGCACATTGAGGTGCATTATTACTTCATCAAAAAGGTGGTAGGAGACATGTCTATTGAGCTTATTAATATACTGACTGACGAGAATCCTACAAATTGCTTACTAAAAGTCTCTTAATGGAAAGTTTTGCCTTCCTTAGGAAGATGATGGGCATAGAATGAGATGATGTCTATTTCTCATCCTATTGTACTTTATGTACATTTGTACTTTGTCACTTTTTATTGTTCTCTCCTCACTAGAGGCACATTCATCTTTGTGGGAGGTTGTTGGGGATAAAGGCACCTATGCCTACACTACCCTCTATTTACTTCACATACCATTGTGGAAAAACAGAGTGGAAGCATGAGAGTGTGCACAAGAGGGAGAGATAGAGCTTAAGTACAAGAAGAATATATTGCTTAGCAAGTTGTTCAAAGGTACAACTGGTACAATCTCCTCTACAGTGAGAGTGACCTTTAGGCAATTTGTATAGCCTCTGGAGAAGTTAGGGTTAGGGTTTTCCCTTGCTACTGTCCTCCAGTTCATTTATACCTAGCTACCCTTATCCTCTCTAGTATAAGAAGAGTTCACATGCTTGCATTCTCAACACCCCCCCTCAATGCCAAGTGGCATTGGATAAAGCATGATAGGATGCCCCCCCTTAATCCACAATGAGATCCCTTTATAATTCTGGCTACAAAAGATGGTTATAGGTAGAGAGTTTACAAGACTCAAAAGAGTCGATCATCTGTGGAGTGGGAGGAAAAATTGGCCTCCAATTCCTTAGGTACTTTTGAAACACTAGGACACTTACTGGTAATATGCCCAGTCTTTTTGCATTTATTGCACTTCATTTTTTTGGGGTACTTCTTCCAGCAATTACTTACAATATGTCATTTTTTATGACAAAATGAGCACTTTGTAGAAGCTATATATGGACTAACACTTGCTAACGGGAAGTAAATGTTGAAGTGCCTTCATTATGATTCCTCTTCTCTTCATCCAGGCATGACTGGATGGTACTTGCCAAAGTTGGGTTCGAGATATTAGTAAGAGTAGTAACGAGGGTTGGAAAAACCTTCTTTACAGACTTTAGAAGGACGGCAATGGCATCTTCATCATGAATTGGTGCTTGAACGGAGGCCAGCTGTGCCATGAGCCCCTTCATATGTGAAATAAACTTGCTTAGATATTCTCCCTGTTTATGTCCCAAGCTAAAAAACTCAATCTTTAGAAAAATCTTGAAATTCTTCTCTGTAGCACCATAGAGCCTTTCAAGCTCATCCCACTTCTCCTTGGTAGTGGAGAGTTGGTCAATATGATGAGTATCCTCCTTGAATAGTAGGTAAGCCTACTATAAAATTTATGCTAATATATTTCCATTTTATTTGAGAGATATCAAGGAGATATAATTCTCCAAAAATTTTGATCCTTTCAGCCTTGATCCTTTGACATCTCAGATATTGAATTACATATCTAAGGACATGTGCTTTTATTCTGATTCAATAGTAGTTTTTCCTAATTGCATTCAGAGTTTTGCTATACCATGGATATCCAACTATGGGGCTATAATGGGCTTCCCACAAAATCTTTTTCTTCAACTCCTAGCTTTCAAGTACATAACTTTCCTCTTTTAATATAGCATCTCATGTTGTAGGACACAATCTTTGAATTCGGCCTTCTCCTTTGGGATCTTCTTTTCTAGACAAATAACCCTCTTTACCTCCAGATAGTTTAGATCTTTAGAGCCTTCAATAGCCACTACCTCCAAAATGGGATTACTAGGCATTGAGATGAGGCTTACAAGACTCTCTTTCCTCGTAGGGTCCTCAATTATTAGAGTGTTTAGGAAGGCCTTCCGACTGAGAGCATCAACTATCACATTCTCTTTCCTACACAAGTATCAGATCTCAAAGTCAAATTCTTGTAAGACTTATATTCACCTTCTGTGCCTCATGTTGAGATCTAGTTGGGTGAAGAACCATTTTAGGCTTTTATGATTACTGATGTGATGAGGGCAAATCTATGACCAAGTAGGTAATGGCACCATAGTTTTGGAGCATGGATAACTACTAAAAGCTCTTGATCATGTATAGCATAGTTCTTTTCATAAGGTTTGAGCTTATGAGAAGAATAGACTATGGGTCGGTCCACTCAGGAAAGTGCACAACCCACTACAATAATGCTAGCATCGATGACGACTTCGAATACCTGAGAGAAGTCAAGGAGCTTTAATATTGCTGCAATTGTAAGGCATTTCTTTAGTTTATCAAAGCTTTTTTGCTCTATAGGAGTCCATATTATCTTGGTATGCTTCTTGAGAAGTTCAGTTAGGGAAGTGGCAATAAGAACATAGTCCTTGATGAAAATATGGTACCAACCTATAAGCCCTATGAATTCTTGGGTTTCTTAGACAATTTGGAGAGGTGGCCCCCACTTCTAGACATCCCTCACTTTAGCTAGGTCAATCAAGATTTCCTTGACAAAAACAATGAATCCAAAGTACTCAATTCTCTTTTTGAGGAAGGTGTAGTTGCTTCACTTTGCATAAATCTTATTTGTCCTCAAAGTTTCGAGGAAATTTCAAAGGTGGTTTGGAGGTCTTCCTCTTATCTAGAATAGGCCAAGATGTCATCAAAGAATACAAGGGTAAATTCATTGAGGTACACTTTGAAAATATCCTAGACTAATTTGTTGAAAATAGTCAATGCATTAGTCAACCCAAAGCACATTACAATAAAATCAAAATGGCCATACCTTATGTTAAAAGTAATCATTAGAATATTCATTGTCCTTAATTTGGATTTAATAATAGCTTATCTTAGGTCAACTTTTGAAAATAATTTTACTCCTTGAAGTTTATTAAGCAACTCATCAATCAGTAGGATGGGGTACTTATTTTTAATGTTACTTGATTCAACCCATGATAGTTGATGCAAAGTCTGAAAGTTCTATCCTTTTTCTTTTGGAAGAGCACGGAAGCTACCCATGTTGAGTTGCTAGGTTCTTTTAATTTGATGGCCTCTAGAATAGACATTTTGTAGGGCCTCTTTGTTGCCACTAGTTTAGCCTTTAGGGTTAATTTGATTCATTATCTATATCTTGGCTACTAGGAGGAAGTTCAATTAGATCTTCAGGAGACACACTAGTATATTTGCTAAGCCATGTTGGTTTCTTAGGGTCCGTAGGTGGGTCTACCTTATTTAATTTGATTAAATCAATGGGTAGTCCTTTCCTTAGACCCTTAAGAGTGTGTTATTTTTGCAAGCTTTTGATTTCATGCATTTGTGATTGAAATTGTTTTTTCAAGCTTTTTCAAGCTTGCAACAAGATGTATACTATCCAGAATTGAGGAAGTTTGGAATTTAGCTTCGTTAGTGGAAGAGATCCATGGTGGTTTAGGTTATTTATAGTATTTGAAGATCCCTCTCAAGGAAAGGTTATCTACATGGTATGCATGTTTGGGTGCTCTTCTTAACTAGAAAATCACATAAAGGAAAATGTCCCACTGATGCTTTATGCCCCTCGTGTGAGAAATAAGAAAGTCTTGATCATTTTAGGGATGGTTTTTCACTAGCAACTAGACTTTGGTGTCTAGTACATGGGGATTTTGATGTAGGGTCTATTCCCATTTAAGTTCCACATTTTGGGGCTAATCAATAGGCTTGATCCTAAATTTGCTATTGCCTTTCAAGTTATTCATATGATCTTGCTATGTAAGAAATTTGGGCTTTTAGAAACACATGACAGAGATTAGAAATAAGACTCTTGGGCTTCCTAGCTCTACAAGGTATAAGAAACTTTCTTAGGTGCCACTTTAGCTAAATTTCAATCCTTGCTCATGTGACAGTGATGCCGTAAAGATTAGACAATGGGATATCTTTTGGTCTAAGGCTAAGTTTAATGTTTAGTGTAGGGGAACCTAAATTTCTATAGGTTGACTTGTTTTTACCTTTTGATGGGAACAACATGAGAATGTCTTCAAAAACCTTGTTTTTTAAATGTCTATTCAATTCAAAGCTTGATAAGCTTATAACTTGTCATATTTTTTAGTTCTTTATTAATAGATTTCTCTATCTTTTCTCATCTCTTTATGGTTAATTTATGATACTTCTTTTGTGAATGTTTCTTAGTGTCTAGTATTTATTTAATATATCTTTGTCTTTTCTTTTATTTTTTTGTAATCAAGTGACTACCCTAATGGTAAGCCACTTGTTTTTATTAACCCACTGACTCGGGTTCAATTCTCACTATTGTAACACCTGCACAAAATGACTTTGTGGGATGTAGGAGTTGAACTGAAGACCTTCTAGTCAACTTGTTCAACTTGACCAACTGAGATATAGCCATTTGGGTGTGTGTGTGTGTGTGTGTGTGTGTGTGTGTGTGTGTGTGTGTGTGTGTGTGTGTGTGTGTGTGTGTGTGTGTGTGTGTGTGTGTGTGTGTGTGTGTGTGTGTGTGTGTGTTTGTTTGTCTTTTGTAGTCACATAAGCCTTGTTGTTCTCGTGTTTCGATCATGTCTAATGCCTATTGTATGTCTCTTTACAGTTGAAAAACTTCATTTAGCTCAACCTTTGTAGCTTCTTTTACACCTCATTAACTACTTAGCAAAACGTAGGCACACATTGTTACATAACAACAATTTTGTGATATATATCTTCAAGTTACAGCTTTATAGACACACAAAACCTCATGCACACTTGTTACTTATCTTGCTTCTTAATAATGTGATTTAATTATTAATGGGTCCATTCAGGTAGGCAAACCTTTTTATTAATGCAAATAAATGATAATTGAAATATTTGTAAGCATCACTTAGGATGCATTGAGCATTTTACCCTAAATGCCCTATCTTATATCCAAATCCTTTCTTCATCAAAGACCTAAGAATTGTTAAGACCCCCTATCTATCATTATTGCATTTCCTTATTCGAGAAAACTCTATTCCTTATTCTTCCAAATAGGCCTAATTGCAATAATCCTTATCACATTCCACAAATTTTAGAGATTCATCATGGAGATTTTTATTGTCATCAATGAACCTATTTTGAGAGTGATATAAGCTCTCACATTTGTAACTTGAACACATTTATTTATCCTTCTCGATTATCCTTATGATGCTAAGCACAATGCCATAAGGCCATAAGCCATGATAGATATTTTCCTTCTTTTTGAGGCACATAGGGAACCCCGATGATACTCACATGAACTTGGCTAAATAATCATTAGTACTCAACTTCTTAGCAAAACCACCTTCCATAATAGGAAATTCAGCCTTAATGAAGGGGTGCTATATGAAGCTCTTTTCATCCTACACTTCCATGTTCTCAATTGGTATTCGAATATAGGACTTCCCATTCCACCTTGGCCTTCATAAAGATATAATATTTCATGGGTTCAAAGTCTTTCTTCCCTTTCAATGTTAGGGCCTTCTTGCCCTTAGGATTGATAAGTGACTTGAGTGGTTCACTTAGGTTTATGGTTGCAGAAGTGGGTTGGTGGTTGGTTAATAGAGTGATGCAACACATCCTACATTTATCTACCTTCAACATCATCTAGGTCATGGCTTGGATATCATTGACTTCACTTCCATCCACTAAGCTTCGTGAAAGGTAGAGTTCGAGTGGAAGCACAGAAGTGAAAGTAAGAGCAAAGCAAGAGCTATACACACACACACACACACACACACACACACACACACACACATATATATATATATATATATATATATATATATATATATATATGGAGAGAGAGAGAGAGAGAGAGAGAGAGAGGAAACTCCAACAGTCACTATGTGTGATTTGCCTTTCCTTATTCAATCGTGATGGGCACTGCCACCTACATGTATGGGTGCACGGTGTGTGTGAAGTAAATATAAGATAGTATAGGCACATGTGCCTTTACCCCCAACAACCTCCCATTTAAGGGTGAATGTGCCTCTAATGAGGAGAGAACAAGAAAAAATGTGACAAAGTACAAATATACACAAAGTATAATTGGATGAGGAATAGATGTCATCTCATCCTACACCCATAATTTCTCTAAGGCAAAATGTTATGCTAAGAGACTTTTAGTGAGGAGATCTACGAGATTCTTGTCAATCAAGATCTTGACAATCTCAATAGACTTGTCATCTACCACCTCCTTGATGAAGTGATAGCGCACCTCAATGTACTTTATCTTTGTATTAGTGTAGGAGTAATAGTAATATCAAGGTCTACCACTAGGGGGCCTAACCATAAGGCTTCCTTGCAAGACTTAGTGGCTACAACATACTCAGCCTCAATTTGGATAAGACCATGCATTTCTATACCTTGGATATCCAAGAAACAACACCTCCAACAAAAGTGAAGACATACCCAAAGGTGGACTTCCTACTATTTGCATGTCTTGCATAGTTGGAGTTTGTATAATCCATGAATATAGTATCCTAACCACCATGGCAAATGCTCATATTTGCAGTGCCTTTCAAGTACCTCATGGTACCCTTTACAATGTCCCAATGTCATTAGCCAAGTGTAGCCATATAGCGGGCCACAACTCCCACTGCAAATGTTCCATAAGGGTGAGTGGCTGTCATGGCATACATTAAACTGCCCACTAGAGATGTATCAAGGATATTGGCCATTTTAGCCTTCTGCTCATCTGACAAGGAATAATTAGTTTGATTGACCTTCACATGGAAAGGAAAAGGACAAGCAATCAATAGGTTTAACATCCTACATAGGGAATTGCTCAAGCATCTTATGTACACTTGTTATGACAGGTAAAGGAGCCCCTTAAAGCGATCGTGCATGATGCGCATCCCAAGAACACGTGAGGCATGTCCCATGTCCTTCATCTCAAAGCTTTTCTTGAGTTGAGTTTTCAAAGCATCCAGCTCATCATGAGCTACCCTAGTAATCAACATATCATTCACATAAAGTACCGATATAATAAGACTACCATCACGAGCCTTCTTTGTGTAGAGACACATATTCGTATCACTATGGGAGCAAGATTGCGATTGCATAAATGCATCGAACTTATAATATCGTTCCCTGAGTATTTACTTAAGACCATAAAGGCTCTTTCTCAAATTGCATACTAGGTGCTCTCTACCCTTTTCTTGAAAGCCCTTAGGCTCTTGCATATAAATCCCATCATGCAAGTTCCCATGTAAGAAACCATCTTAACATCTATCTGATAGATATCTAGATCTAACTAAGCAACCAAGGCCAACACCAAGTACGGGATAGTCATCTTGACTATAAGAGAAAAGACCTCATCAAATTCGACACCATGCTTCTACTTAAAATCATCAGCAACCAATCAAGCCTTAATATACTAGCTGGGGCATCCAAGGGTACTCTTCAACTTATACACCCACTTGCACAATAATGCATATTTCCCATTGGGCAAAGAAACCAAATCCCATGTATGGTTTTTTTATAATGAATCAAACTCAAACTACATGACCCTCCCCCAAGAGTGACCAACACCTTTGCACATAGCCTCCTCATAAGTAAGAGGCTCACCATAATCTATCACCGTAACGTAGTCCATGGAGGGTGCAAACCAATCAAGCTAACACCTATCTCTCTAGTAGAAGGCTATGGGGCCTGTACATCCTGTCCAACATCATGATCATGGGCCACTAGAACATCAGTAGCAGACTGCCTAGTTGGACGTATGGTTACAAGAGGCTTTTCTAAAAATATCGCCATGTGTACCTCAACTATGTGATCAAGCTACTTATGCATCTTCTCCTCATGAAAAACAACACCTTTGCTATGAATGATCTTCCTAGCCTACGGATTCCATAAGCAATAGCCCATCTCACCTATATTCCCATAACTAAGAAAGATAACATTTCACTAATTCAGGAGCTACCTTATTGTGTTTGTCCTTGAAAACATGGCAAAAAGCCTCGCATCCAAATATACATAAATAAGCATATGGTGGAGGTTTTCCAAACCATACCTCCTCTACAACTTGACAACTAATAACAATGCATGGGGATATGTTTATCAAATGTATCACAGTAGTAACCGCCTCAATCCAAAAATGATGCGATTAGCTTGCATGGCTAAGCATAGTATAGACTCTCTCTTGAATTGTCATGTTCATTCGCTTTGCAACACCATTCTAGGGTGGGGTGTAAGGGGTGGTCAACTAGCACCCAATATCTTGCTCATTGTAAAACTGCTCAAATGCTCTAAAGACATATTTACCCCCATTATCTCACCTTAGGCATTTTAGCTTGTACCCAGACTAGTTCTCAATAAGGGCAAGCCAATGTTAAAAGGTAGCCAATACAAATGCTTTAAAGACATATTTACCCCCATTATCTTACATTAGGCATTTTAGCTTGTACCCAGACTAGTTCTCAATAAGGGCAAGCCAATGTTAAAAGGTAGCCAATACATCTAATTTCTGCTTTATGGGATATGTCTAGACCTTATGCAAATAATCATCAATGAGAGTCACATAATATTTCACACCACCTAGTGACTCATAAGGCATGGGACCTCATACATTAGGATGAACAAGAGCAAGAGGCTCACCATGCATGTAATGCAAGATGTCTAACGAGAATTGCATATTTGCTTGCTAAATAAAGATAGTGATAACATGAATCAAAACTTTTGTAGTGAAGGGGTGAAAGATATTGCAAATGAGAAAGTATTTTCATTCATTTTAAGGATATGTGCTTAAGGCAATGATACCATAAAGATACGTGTGGTATGTCAACCATAGCCAAAGCATGGTCAATAGGCCCAGATACAGGCAACGGATAGAGGCTACCAACCTTGGCACCTTGTGCAAAGACAAGATTCCTAAAGGTAATCTTCCAAGTAGAATCTCCAAAAGATACATGATATCCTGCATCATCCAACTGTCTAGCATAAATTAGTCAAAGTCAAAACATGGTAGATATAATGAAAAAAAAAGCGCTATCTAAAGAAATCTATATTCTAATATCACAAATGCCAATAATATCCAATGGCAAGTCATTTCCTAGTCTCACAAAACTCGTCACACTCTGATAGGAATAGAACCAATCCCTATGCGAGGTAACATGAAAAGAAGCCTTTGAATCGAGCAAACAATAGTGAGAAAAAGTAGACGAGGTATCAATCAGTTGGTTAGCATCAAGAGAAAAGGTTGCAGGATGTAATCATCATCAGGTTTAAGCTCTAAGACATTTATCTTCTTAATTTTCATGTTGGACTTACTAGGAACAATGTTGCAATTATCAGACTTATTCTGCACTTTGCCCTCACCCTTTCTTCTTATGCTTATCATCGTGCATCTTATGGCATTGTGGCCTAATATGACCTTACTTTCCACAGTAATGGCATGTAAGAGAGGCCTTATGACTGCGTGACTTACTACAAGACAACCTGCAAGACTGAGATCTCTGTGTCTCTTCCACGGCGGTCATTATTCCTCTTACCATCATGTCTGCAGCTAATAGTCAATGCATGAGAAGTAGGGCTATATCCATATTCATTCTATTTATCTCCTCTATGAGTAAGGCACCCTCAACATCCTAGGGTTTCAAACCATCCTTAGGCATATTAGTATGATGGTCATATAGAAAGTGTCCCATGACTCAAGAAGTGGCAAAAGTAAGAACAAGGGAGGGAGTTTATCCTTGAACTTAATGCCATGTAAAGTCAACTAGCTAAAGATAGAACGAAATTCATTCAAATGCATAGACACACTAGTCCCTTTCTTCATGCGAAGGTCCATGAACTATTTCAACCAGTACATTTGTGAAGTACGACTTTGCTTGTCATAATAAAGATTGCAATCTTTTTCCATAATTGGCAATCATTATCCCTAGGTGTCACAGCACTAAAAGAAACTTGTTTTGACAATACAATATAAGAGTGGATTTACATAGCTCATCCTACTCATCCCAAGTATCCTAATCAATGCCTTCGGGCTTTACACTCTTGTTTTTCCAACACCTAACCTACTTCTTTTGAACTAGCATCTATCATATTTGCATCTTCCAATATGTGAAATTTGATCGTTAAGCTTTTTAAAATTGATAATAACATTATCATTTGAAGAATTAGCCATAATGATAGTTCACCAACGTAAAATCCAAGAGAATGGACTATTGTAAATGATTGCAAATCAGCCCCCAAAACTCAGTCAAAACAAGAGCAAAACAAGAGGGAATATTGAAGTATAGAGTTATCCACCAATTGCAAGCAATAGACTACAAGTATAATGTCTACTCTCCAAGACAATGTTGAAAACTGTAATTACAACAATATTGAAATAAAGACAATAGCATGTCAATCCAACTATGGGAAAATAGCCAAGAAAGCGAGTTCCCATTGCTAGGAATATCTGAGTAGCAATCGGGATACAATGAATACAACTAGCAGTGACTACGCATAGACCACTGGTACCAAAGACTAATGTGAACTCAAAGTGTGATAAACCATATATTCCATAAGCATATATATAACTAACAAAATGCTAATAGATGTAAGTGCTAGTGTCCAAAGCATATGGAGTCAAATCAATCCACAACTGGATATAGCTATGTCCAATGGCATATAAGAGAGCATATACATGAACCAAGAGTCCCACTATCTCAAAGAACCAAGCCTTGCCAAGTAAGTATAAGCTTCTCTCACTAAAAGCAAATCCAAAACACAAAGTGAGCAAGCAAAGCTCAAGACATATACATCAAAGCATCTGGGAAGCCCAAGCACATCACAAATATATTTGGGAGCCTAAGTCTCCAATGAAGCTTCATATATCCATAAGTGAGTAAGCATGGAAGCTTGAAGCAACTAACCAAAGCCCAAGTATATCAAATGTAGCTCAAATCCAAGTGTCAAAGCATATCATAACTATATTAGGGCACGTACATCAATATAGACATAATTGTAGACATGCAACATACCTGAAATACCATGTAGACATAACATGCATTCAAAGTGTGAAGCTCACTGCTATATGCTTGTTGTCCAAATTATTATACAAATAATGAAATTTTACAAATTTAAGCTAATCAAGATCTAAAAAATCCTATTAAAATCTCAAAGCATAACCATACCATTTGAGGACCAAAATAGCATCCCCGAGACATTAAATATGCATAATGGAGCTCACTGTTTATTATCCAAACCAAAACTGTTCTATTTTACATGAAATAAATAATTGAAAACTACATAGATTCAACTCCATCAGTACTCAAATCTATAGCTCTCATGACGCTCTTCTTTTCAGCTATAGAACACCTGAATCCGATATCATATGCAAAAGTTATGGCTAAAATACAAAAGCACTATCAAGTTGCCATAACTATCCACGACTTCTACATCATTCTATGTATCCACTCAAAATTGGTAGGATGGTTGCTTCTTAGCTCAATAAGCACTTAATGAGAATTACCTAAGCCTTGGGAAGCTTCTTAACAAGCTTGGAGCAAGCTAAAACAAGCCGGGAGAAGAGAAAACTCAATGCATACCTTGGGAGGAAGAAATAATGGTTGCCATGAAACCTTGAGCTAAAGCTTTGAATCCAGGCTAAAGCAAAGGATGAAGAAGCTCCTCAAATACTAAGTTTGATGCCTATTGAAAGGTAGAGCCCGATTAGAAGCACAAGTGGAAGTAAGAGCTATGGTAGATGGAGTGAGAAAGCAAAAGAAAGACACCATACGTGGGAACCTCAATAGTCACTATATGTGATTGGCCTTCCCTTATTCAATATTCAATGAAAGAATAAAAAATAAAGTGACAGTGATGCCCCCCTGGCCCCCCCCCCCCCCCCCCCCCCCCCCCCAAATACATGGTTGCATATGCATAGGTGCCTTTACTCCTAACATTTCATAGTGGTGCGCCTTAAACAACTTCCAATGATAGCCACTTTGTGGGGGATACTATCTCAAATTGCAATTGATGATAGCTAGATGCTCATTGCTAGCGAGACATCACCACCTCTAGGCCTATTCTTCATGCATTTAAATCGAGCGAGCATTGATTTCCAACTCTTCAAGATGCTATTTGCTATATTTGAATTTGGTATTTTGAAGATAATCTACCCAAAGTACACCTTAGACCATCTATCTTTAATAGATCATACCTTCACTATCCATTGCCTCATTATGGTGGCCCAAGGAACACCTAATTGAAGTTGATGGAGCAAATTGAAGAGAAACCTTGAAGCTTTATCTACCAATGGGTTAACACCCATGCCACAATTATCTTTGCTTTCACATAGGATATCCTATGTGATTTTGTACGAGTTCTTGGTATTAGCATATTCCCAAAACAAACTCTTTAAATTTCTTATTCAATGCACAACAATTAGCTATAGTAAATTGACAAATTGTCATAACAGAGGCAATTAATAATGGTATTCAACATGACAATCTTGCCACTTAGCGCTTGATGGTCAAGGCGATGCCCATAGAGAATCCAAGGAATTTGAATATCCACACGAGATGGTTTAGCCAACGTTGGAAGCTCGATGTTCATTTAATTGGGCAATTTAGAGACGAAACCCATACTGAGTAATCATGAGATAATGTGTCTTTTCGCTAAAATCAAAGGGTCCATGGTAGGACACACATGCAATTCCCTTAAAAACCCATAAAGATGTAAGGGTCCAATCCCTCTCTTGCCTAAATCCATCTAGGGAAAATAAAGAACCCCCTTCCAACAAACTTAAATTACTGGAGGGTGGCTTTATAATAGAATACATAAATAAAAACCATCTCTCGGATTCATCTTTTGTAGGAATTCTATCCATGAAATTAAAAACATATTAGTAGATGAAAAATCAATGGACCACTACTTGATGCGTTAAAGCAAGAAGGCCACATGTGTTTGATAGACTCTCTTCGGGTCTTCGACTAGTCCCCCCCATTTTTTTGAGGAGGCCTTGAGCTTATTACGAAGCTCTTTAATGCCCATATAGTCCATCCATATCCAAAAAGTCACCATGCTTTGTGATGTTGCTCGCTTGCTCTTACTGTAACATCTCCCTGTTCCCTTACCTCTTCCCAAAGATGGTAACTTGCATGCGTAGGAGGCCCCTTTATTTCACTAGTCATATATATGGAGTAAATTGGCTTAATGGTATTAAATGTAATAAAGGGCCTTAATAGCCCCTATGCTGGCGTAGGGTATCTGCCCATCTTGAGGTACGAACCTTGAGCTCCAAGGCTTGAACCCAAGACCTCCCAAAATCCAGACGCGTTTATTGATAGTTAATATTATAATTAATATTGTATTTTAGTGTTATATTATTTACACAAACTTTTCTGATTGTGTTTTGACAGCCCGAGGCTCGAAATACAAATCAACCGAAAGCTTGGAGGGAAGGCAGCTATGGCGTTCGGGCTGGGCTCTAGTCCTTTCACGCCTCAACAACAGTCGAGCGTTTCCTTCTTGAACCCGCAACAGCAGCAGCTTTTGCTGCAGCAGCAGCAGCAGCAGCAGCAGCAGATCCATCTCCTCACTAAAGAGAAGACGCCTGTCACTTACCACACAAAATGGGCCGACCTCCACCCTGAGAGTCAGAACCTGTTACTTCAAGTAGAGTAAGCTTCTCAAAATTTCCATTTGTTCATATTCCTGCGGAGCGTCAGTTGTTTCCTCAAGGCAGTATACTCTTTCAGCGGATATAAATGGCTGCCTTACAATTGCAACGGAATTCTTGCGATGAGAATCAATGCAAATCTTCCTAAATACTTAACCATGCATGTACTGAGAAGGAATTTTGAGCCAGTGTTTTCGTCATGTTAAAAAAGAACAAAAAAAACTTGGGTGTTTTTGAATTGGCTAATTTCCTATCCTAGATCAATTTGAAAAATGATGTTTTTTGGGGCAAATTGAACACACTATCATATTTTCTCAAATCCCGAATGAATGTTCACTCGTAGTATGATTGCCTGTTGTCAGGACGAGAATATTGGAGTACAGGGATGAAAGCAGGCGGCTGGATCAGTGCGAGCGGCTGTTCAACTCACTTGCTTTAAATGAAGGGTTTGAGGCTGATGCTGCTCAAATATCTCAGGTAGGGATTCTACAATCCATAGTGGTTATTTGCATTTACTCTCCTTTAGACTAAGTACTGCTAAGACGTTCCAGTTGGATATGTCCATGTATGTGAATCGTTGTATTGTGTGGATTAGAAAGTCTATTTGAAGGCAAAAATATGCTGCTTGTGATATAGATTTAGCCCCCAAGTAAATGTAATCCAAGTGTTAGAGCAATGAAATACAACCGCTTACTTTTGGTTGTACTTCATGGTAAAGTAGGTGGCATGAAATGTAATATTAAAAGAAAATAGTAAGCTAAAGATAACAACTTAATTATCCAGCTAGTGCTTGATGAAAAAGGGGACAAGTGGATACACTTGTTATACAAGCTTACAATGTTCCATCACTTGTTCCACTTTCCAATGTGTGGTTAGATAGTTGTCCCATTTGGCCTTACTTACAAGAAGCTTTATTTTCCTATAGACAATAGTAAGCTAAAGATAACAACTTAATTATCCAGCTAGTGCTTGATGAAAAGGGGGACAAGTGGATACACTTGTCATACAAGCTTACAATGTTCCATCACTTGTTCCACTTTACTTGTTCCACTTTCCAATGTGTGGTTAGACAGTTGTCCCGTTTGGCCTTACTTACAAGAAGCTTTATTTTCCTATAGACAATAGTAAGCTAAAGATAACAACTTAATTATCCAGCTAGTGCTTGATGAAAAAGGGGACAAGTAGATACACTTATCATACAAGCTTACAATGTTCCATCACTTGTTCCACTTTCCAATGTGTGGTTGGACAGTTGCCCCATTTGGCCTTACTTACAAGAAGCTTTATTTTCCTATAGACAACAACCCCTCTCTCTTTATTTATACACAATCCATTTGTTGAAATAATTATTTTCCTCTTGCAAATATTCACATAAGTTTAAACAAGTTTAAACCAAAACTGCATGCATGTAATGGCTGTGAGTTTATTGGGTTCGCGTCGAGTAGCATGCTGTCTCCTTTGCTGTTGTAGCATTTCTAGAGCGGACCTTGGGGAACACTGTTTGGATAGGTGTGTCTAAGGCAAGCTGTAATGCAGCTGGGCACGACTCATATACATGTGCTCATATGTTTGATAGGCGATGAGACGAGGTTGGATGACGTGATAGGAGAGCCATGTGGATAGAGGGATTGCATGAGAGGTGGAAGGCATGTGTAGCACTAGTGAAACATGGTGAAACAGGTCACGGATGGTGTGTCAGGCTAGGCAATGTATTGTGTGGAAATGACACAAAAAAACATGATGTTTTTACATTAATGCCTTTTGATAATGTGGCATTCAGTACATTGGACAATTTTATGTATTAAAAGTGATAAAACAAATTGTTGGGTTGCATTGTTCCCCGCATCATTCCTTGGAAGTGCTGGGCGGCGTCTTCTAGATATATATCTCAATGGACTGCTAAGACGTGTCCCGCGAATTGAGGAGCGGGCATGTTACAATAGATCTCCAACTTTCTCACGAATCACAAATTTGTTGAAGTATGTGTGCAAGGGGGAAAATGGGTTACTTGGTTACACTAGACGGCTCAATGATCATGCATTCAAAGTATTTACAACTTGCCGAGCAACCATAAAAAAATATCATGATGTGATCGCTGCACACCAACTTCATATACAAAAGCTCATAGGATAAGTGGTATAGCTAAATGACACTATAATTCAACAAAACAATCAAATTATTTCAATGTAGGACATTATCCATGACATTGGTATCTCATATGAGGAGGCAAAGGCACAACTAGACAACTTGAGAAAGATCAACATCAAGCTAACACAAGAGCGCAAATGAAAGAAGAAGCCAATCAATGAGTGAATTGTGAATAGCGGCCAGGAAAAGCAAGTTAGTTGCATGTCTTTGGAAGTTGGAATAAGAATAGATTGCTGGCAGCTGAAATAAGGATCATTGTAGGGTGGAACGTGATCAACAAATGCGTCTTCTACTTCGGTCTTCACCTTTTGTTCATGCCTATTGTGAGGATTAGCAAATAAAAGTCTAGTCGGTGAACTAGAGCGTTTGTGAGATTGGCAATCCGGAGTGTTTGTGTTAAATTGTAGTTGAAGAGTGATCAAGAATGGGCATGTGACGCATAAGAGCTAGCCTAGATTGGATAGTGAGGCAACTTCAGGGAATTGAATTGTAGAGTGTTGGTTTAAGCTTGGGCTATTGGAGCCAATACTTGGACAAATCTTAGTTGATTGTTGTAATATAGACTAGAGATTTGTAAAGAGTGTTGGGATGTGCATAGTGCTTGATTGTGCTAGTGCCTGCTGATTGAACTCGTGACTAGAGAATAAATGAATCAAGAGAGTGAGGAGGAATATGTATTGACTCTCAAATGTAGGAGTTACTTAGAGATAGGCACATGCGTGTGCACATAAACACATAGAAAGTTGTATTAATGTCTAGATAAGGTCAAATGGCAAATTAGCTTATGAGACAAAAATAGATACATTTGTAAGTTCGAAGAATTGTCATGTTGCTTGAGTAGAATAAAGAAACCATATTTTTAAAGGGAAAAATCTAGCTTGGAAACAACAAATAACTAAAAATACTAAAACTAATATGGGGATCAATACCATCCCAAGATATCTCTCATGGCTCCATCATTAGTCCAATATAGATAAGCTAAAGCGTTGAGCGAGAGTTGCTTGATGATGTGCCGGTATTGTTTTGTATCCTCTTGTGGTGCCACAGTAGGGATGTGGTCTGACAAGCTACGGGAAATGTGCTTTGCATCTCTTGTTGGCTTTAAGGGTGCATCTTAAGCTTAAAAACATGCATTCACCTTAATTACCTCATTTTAGAGAGCCCCAAAACTCAAAATGCTACAAAGTGCCCAAGCACTTAACCCATCCCCTGTTGCAAATTTTCTCTCCATTAGCTGGCACCTTGTTTCCACTGCTGTCTACACCCCTCATGGAGGTCATCTCAGTTTGTGAAGTGCATTTCCAGCCTATTCTAGCTGAGGTGTCATGGGGGCAGTTGTCGCCCATCATCAATTCATCATCTTAGAGGTGTTACTCTGCATTGATATGTGCATTTTGGTATATAGCTATCGCCCAATTGATCGGAGCTAACTCTTGTCTAAAGATGATGTACCAGCGAGACAATAGGGTTTGCGGGGAGGAACACGGAGTGAACTCGGCAAACATGGAGAAGAGAAGAGAAGAGAGAAAAAACTCTGATGAATGGAATGATGAAGTTCTGAATCATGGAGTGAATGTGATACAAGGGAACAAGGGTGCCGTAGCACAAGGAAGATAATGAAGACAGCCACGAACCACAAACCACAATGTCCTCTTGAAGGGGTGTGAGGGTAAGGGAGAGGCTGGAGAGAAGAGGTGACGGATTGAATGAATCAACTGTGAAGAATGAGTGAGAGAGTGGCCTATAAATAGACACAGCCAGTCTAGGATGGCGCCTCTTTTTGGGGATGCAAACCCTAAACGCAAAACGCAGAAACGCAAAAATGCAAACTTCAAGTGAAGGGTTTCTCAATAACTCTTGCTTGTTCCAGTCAAGCAGGAGCTGCATTTTCTCTCTTGCTGCCACTCAACAAACTAGCCATCCCTAGGAGTAGTTGCCTCTCATTTGGGATTGACAACTGCATTTTGAGAGCTAGGATTGTGTTTCGGAGTACTTGTCTTGTGTTTTTCACTCTATGTAGGCTGCCCCATTGCTTGTAAAGATAAATAATACATAGAAGACAAACACAATCATACGACAAATCAATGATAATGGAATCGAGTAGGGTTAGGGTAACTCAGAGACAATGAACACAGGTGATGAATGATGAATGAATAAATACAACACTTAATGCAATACACATAGTGCACACTATACATACATACACTATATAGAGTGAATACAAAACCTATGCTCGTGTCCCTAAAGGATGAGGGTAGAGAGGATGAGCTGGAGAGTAGTAGGCAGCCTCAAAAATGCGATCAGCAGCTGCAAACATAGATTTGGAGAGTTTGGATCAGGCTGAAAATGCCTAGAGGAGCTTGAATAGTGGGCAGTAGAGTGTAGAATGTCAGAAAGAAGTAGGTGATTGTTGAAACAATAAACACAGCTATAGACATGCTTTTGGAAGACTAGCATTAGGTGAAAGACTCCTTTTGCGAATTGCGGATATTAGGTTGCAGTAAATGCAAGCAACAAGGGCATCTCAAATTGATGGTGATGGTTGGAAACTGTTGCTTGTAGGTTGAAAGACAACTGCCAATAGTTAACACAAGTCTTGAGGGCTGGAGATTGATCGCCAAGTGTTGATGAAGGCTAGTCACCATTATGAATTGAGATATCCACTAAGAAGGGGTGTAGACAATAGTGGAGTGAGATAGGTTCAATGGATAGGCTGCCTCCTATTTATAGATGAGTAGATCCTTCCAAATTAGGGTTTGGCTTATGGGACACAGACACTCTCTAAGAAAGTTTAATTTAATGAAACTTTGGTAATTAAGCATTTTTGGGGCTATAATAAAGAGCTAGTTTGTAATGCATTAAGGCATCCCATCCCAAGGCAGCTAGGGTAGTGGACAAGGGGTGCACGTTAGCTACCCAATGGCCTACTAAGACTATAAAGGTGATTATTATCTTGCCTTGGGAGCCCAAAGGGTCACCCTAGGGAGACCAAGGCATTAGACAAAGACTGCTTATTGGTTGCCCAATGGCCAACGAGGACCTACAAAGGTGACGGAAAAACGAAAAATACTTTATTTGTTTGTTTGTTTGTTTTGTGTGCCCTAGGGGGAAAGAAAAGGAATGGTTAGATTTAACACATTAGAAAACAGAAAGCAATTTTGTCTACTTGCGTGTTGGCGAAGAAGATAGTATGGGGAGCATGTGTGGATGCTACCATAGAGACTGCCGTGGGAGATTGCCATGTGAGCTGGTTCGAATATGGTGGATCTAGAGTTTCACCGAAAAGGGATAAATATGTACATATGCTTGTTTGCAAGAACAGAACGCAAATGCAAGAACTCACGTCAAGGAGGGTTCATGGCCCTATTGATCATCGCAAGAACTCGTTTAACATCATCCTCCATTTGCTAAATCAAAAGATGTTGAAGTAAAGGTTGAATCAAAAGCAGGGCTATTAGGATGCCTCCAAGCAACCTCTCTTTAATGAACGAACAGTTTTAAACATCAGAAACAAGGGATATCCAACCAAGACCTTGCTTGATCTATAGGTGGTGCCATAGTTCATTGCATGCTTTAAGTAGTTTAGCACCCATGTTCTTGCTCTCCAATGGTTCTCTTGTGGCTCATTTGAGAACCTACCCAGGGCTTCAATTGCATAACTAAGATCTGGCCTACTATTGCATAAAAATAGAAGGCTTTCAACGAACTTTTGATATTGGTTGATTTCTTTAAGTGGTTATGCATCTTCTAAGGTGAGTTTTGCATTTATTTTTATTGGTTAAACGGTAAATCACTACCTTACACTTAGTTATCCTAATGCCTTGAAAATCTCCCTCACATAATCTTCATTGAGAATGAAGGTTTTCTAGGTTCATTAGACATCTCAATGTCCAAGCAGAAATGCATGAGCTCCAAGCCTGTCATTCAAATTCAGAGCTTGACATCTCTCTAGTTTTGTAAAGCACATACTCATGATCTCTTGTGATGTCAAGTCATCTACATACAAAACAACCTCTATATATGTGCCATCTCACCTATACACATACAAGTTAGCATCAAAAGCACTTCTAGTAAACTTAATGATTGTGAAAAATCCATCTAATTGCCATTTAATACAGCTTTCTCTCTCATCTCCCAGCCATTTCACAGCCTTGCTCCGAAGATCTTAGCATTTGCACCCTTGGAGACTGAGAAATTGCAAATTTCTTTGCTGTAAACCCTAATTTACAGTTGAAATTAGAGTTTAGCAACAGCCTCGGGAAATGTGCCAAAAATTGGAAGCTCCAAGACTTGGATTTTTAAGGGTTGAAGGTGAATTTCAGCTAAATTCAGGTGGAGAACTAGCTAGCCATTGAATTTGGGGCATTTCCATTGTCTATGAAGTGGATGAAGGCCAATTAAATGCCCGAATCAAGGGGCAAATCAGATTGAGGGCTTGCTGGTCACTTTGGAAAGCAAGGGGAGTTTCGATTGCGAAGGGGATTGGGAGAATCCCATGGTAAATCAACTTCTTCTTCAATAAAGCTAAATAAATACCGAAAGGGGCGCCAATTTTGGGGCCAATCGGGTGTGCATCGTCTAAGATCAGTAGGTAAATTTGTATTTTCAGATTTGCATTAATTGTTTGTTGCTATAATTAAGTTGTAATTAGGGATTTACCACCCTATCTGAGGAGGAAGGCTGGTTTCATGGTTCCATTGCCGGGATACCATTAAATCCTTTGAATCGGTGGGCCCGTGGTACTTGATTGCAACTTGGGACTATTGCATTATTGCTGAAATTGTTCTCAGCAGTGAATTACAGCAAGCATGTCTTCACATGGTGATATTGGATCAAGTAGAGAGGATGCATCACTCCTTGGTCAATCACGTGGTGAAGGGGGAAATGTAATGATTGATTTTGGGCATGGTTCTCTGCATGGACAGCATGCTGAAAATGTGGGAAATGACCCAAATGTTGGCACTTCAATGCATAGAGAGGCTGATGGTGCAAGGGGTTGAAGAATTTGATGATAGCTTCAAGGATTGAATGCACACAACAACAAATCTTTTTGTTGAATTGGCAAAGGATCCCCAATTTACTCGATTCTTGAATTTCCCAAAGAAGGACAATAAAGGCAAATAGAAGAAGACACCTTCTACAGCTTCGAGACAGCCACAAGAACCAAAGGAAATGCCTAAGCCTTCTTTAGAAGAGCCCAAAATGCCCGATGAGCACAAACAATTGGTATCCATGGGATAGCAAGTGCAAATGCATGGCCAACTTGGTAGTGCTAATCCATGGGAACATGGGCAGCAAGGCAATTATGCACATGCAAGCATGGGACAGCAAGGATACTTTGGTGGTGGTACCATTTTTCATGCTATGGTTGGACAGGCACCACATATGGGAATGTACGGCACAAATCCCTATGGTATGCAATAGCCAATGCATGGCTCACAACACCCAATGTATTCGGGTAATGCAAGTGGAATGCCTAACCCCATGTATGGCAGCATAGGCATGATGGCTGGGGCACAAAACGGGCCATATGAATATGTATCGGCACCCCCAGGGACTATTGGAACACAAGGATTTGGTGTTTCAGATAGTGCTGGTTTTTATGCAAATACAGCCAATGCACCCTTTTTGCAGCAGCCCGTTTATGATAACTTGACTCCCATTGGTCCATCGAAGGACTATGATGAAGGTGGAAAAAGTGTGAAGTTTGAGCCTTTCAGTGGTGCACAAGATAGGGTGAAAGCACTCATTTTTATTCAATAGTTTGATGTAGCCTATTCTGGAGGCAACTTCACAGAGGCATCTAAGATACGCAAGGCAGCCACATTTTTAAAGGGAAATGCATTGTAGTGGAGGACTACACTTCTTATTCAAGGGAAGTCACCTACCACTTGGGTCTAGTTCAAGCAAATGTTTGCTTCAAATTGGTTGACAAGTATCTTTGAAGTAGACATTATGACAACTTGGAATTAGTTGAATTCCAAAGATTGCAAGAACTTGGATCAGTACAATAAGAAGTTTTGGGATGCATTGTTGCCAGTTACTTTATCGCACAATATCCTTTCATGAGCAGGTGGAGAAGTATATTTGTTGTTTGCCAAAGGGTATTCAGGACCACTGTTTCCAGCATGTCTTAGCTTATAGAAATTGCTACTACAGCCGACACATTGCTGCGCGGAAAGGATGCAAGATTCCAAGATGATGATGCCAAGTCACATGTCAAAGAGGCAAAGACTGAGAAAAAGGGTAAATCTGAAAATAAAGCTGAAAATCAAGGAAGATCTGAAAATAGGGCTAGAAAGAGGAACAGATCGTAGAGAAAGATGAAGGGCAAAGAGCGATTGTATCCAAAGCTGTCTATGAGATACTATGGGCCATTTCAAGTGTTGGAGAGGATTAGTGATACATGTTATAGGCTGAAATTGCCTTCACATTGGCGGATACACAATGCCTTTCATGTGAGCTTTCTTAGACCTTTTCATGGAGATGTGCTAGAGGATGTATCTGCTGAAATTCAACCGAAGGTTGAAGAGCTCGATGAAATACTGGTACCAGAGTAGATTTTGGCACACAAAGAGAGGAAGATCAGGGGTAAGGGTTCCAGAAGATACTTAGTGAAGTTTCAGAATTATTCACCAATGGATGCCAAATGGATGGAGGAGGATGACTTGGCAGACTATCCTCAGTTGTTGCAGCTTTACCTTGATGCTTTCCAGCCCGAGCTCTAGTTCGGGCTCAATCAGGTTCAATAGAGCAGAGGTCCAGAGTATTACCTGATGCTTGTGAGGGAGCTAGCACCTCCGCTCCTTAGTAATGGACAGCTCTAGAAGTAGTGAATCTTGAATGTATTCAACATACATTCAAAGTACTGTAGCTTAATAGTGTGTTTTTCAGGAGATCACTATTCAATGTACTAGTCACTATGTTTGGTATGCAAATCAGTATGATTTTCATTGCAGCTCTGAAACTGTACATTTGCTTCCGTTATGCTCGGTGTGTAATTAGTTATGCTTGGTATGGCATTGGTTATGCTTGGTGTAGCATCAGTTAATGATCATTAGCGGCTGATTATTGAATGTTGGTTTTCAGCGTATGATCATTAATATTCAATGGTATTTAGCTGGTTTTGTGGACAGCAACATGTCTTATGATGCCATTGATGTTTCAGCCATGGTTTATACCTGGTTTTCGCTATACAATGGTTTGGTTTTGCCAGATGAGTTGAGTTCATGAGAAATGAACATGTCACATGATAATCTGACAATGTTTTTGAGATTCTTTGTGAGTCTTATGTTATGATTGCAAGGATTTCAAGCAAGAGGGTTGTCACGAGGACATGTATTTTTGAAACCTCACTTAACATGTGGATTAATTTTTAATCACATGGTTCGGTAAATGTTGCACATGTGATGTGTAATTTGGGTTAGAGTAAATTTATGAGTCCGAGACTCCAGAAAATCACGAAATGTTAGAGGTAAAAGTTGCTATAAGTTATGTTGCATAGGTATTTGGTGGTATTTGGTCTCAATTGTTGGCCAAGGTTATTCATTTGGCCATAAGTGTCAGTTGGTGACACTAGAGATGTGGTGTTTAATGGTACCTAACATGGATCTAATGGTCAAAGATGGCATAGAGAGACTCGGGAGTGAAAGATGCCTAGCCAATTTAATTATTGGCCAGTCAGATTATTTTTCTAGGCACCGAAATAATTATTAGATTGATTTTTTACAATTAAAGGCTGAAAAGTAATATTCAATGATGGATAATGTTAGAAAAACCATTTGGGAAGGCTGTCACTTGGCAAACTCGCCTATATAGGCTAGTAAAAGGCTAAAGAAGAGGAAGAATGAGATCATTCTTGTTGAGGCAAAGGTGGGAGAGTTGTGAGTAGCCACGGCTAACCTATTTTCAGCCATTGCAACTAGCTACGAGTGAGTTTTGAGGGGGCAATTGCAGATTCGGATCCTCCACAACTGGGTTGAGCGATCACATCCAGGTACAAGGTGACAGTTGATTTGGATGTCTTAGCTGTAGGTGACAACATTTAGTGCTGTTGTGGTAGGGCAGCAGCTGCATTTGAGTGATTTTCAGTCATTCTTTGCAACAAAACTCTGAAGTTTCTCTCTCAATAGCTTTCTCTCTCATCTCCCAACCATTTCACAGCCTTGCTCCGAAGATCTCAGCATTTGGACCCTTGGAGGTTGAGAAATTGCAAATTTCTTTTTTGTAAACCCTAATTTACAGTAGAAATTAGGGTTTAGCAGCAGCCTTGAGAAACGTGCCAAAAATTGGAAGCTCCAAGACTTGGATTTTTCAGGGTTGAAGGTGAATTCCAACTAAATTCAGGTGGAGGACTAGCCAACCATTGAATTTGGGGCATTTCTATCATCTATGAAGTGGGTGAAGGTCAATTAAGTGCTCGAATCAAGGAGCAAATTCGATTGAGAACTTACTGGTCTCTTTGGAAAGCAAGGGGAGTTTGTGTTGAGGTAAAATATGCATTACTTGCTGATTAGCCTCTTCAACAACCCCAAAACACACTAAAAATGCTATTTTAGAGTAAAACCCTAAAACGGGAAGCGGTTCGAGAGAGTTGAGTGGAAACCCTAAAACGGGGAGCGGTTCGAGAGAGTTTAGTGGAAACCCTAATTTTTGGGGTGCCCTTCACATCTATAAATAGACAGGCTGTCCCCATTCAGCCATTATCCTTATTTGCAAGTTACAACAGTCCACACACCCTCTGTTGCTGTTGGCGCCCAGTTTCCAGCTTGCAACCTATCTCCATTCGCTGTCCAGCCATCATCGACAGCAGCCACATTATCTTCAGCCGGTCCATTGCTGTAGGTGACAGCTCTCAGCTGCTGGTGATTGCTCCAGATTGTCCCATACTGCTGTTCAGCTTGCTGTCCATCATCTCCAGGGTCAGCCAGCTTGCGTTTTCAGCATTGCAGGCCTTGACACTCTCAGACACTGTTTCAGCTTGTTGTTTAGAGCAAATTGTGCACAGTTTTCAGCCTCCAATCGGTGGTTCATTGCTGCGTTTACCAGTTTCTAGCCTCCAGATTGCTGCATTTTGGTGACCAACCTGCTGCCATTCACTATTCAGCACTCCTACACTCCGACTGGTGGTTACAGACTTGGGATTTGTCTTCTGTGGACGTCACACTCCGACATTGCTCTGCCCTTGAGCACACTATACACTCTTACATTCATTTACAACATTCATTCACTTCAGAGCTGTGTTCTCTCTCTTCCTTTTTCTATTTGTGTTTGAGTTTTGAGTTTTGCATTTAGGGTTTGAGTTTTTGAGTTTTGCGTTTAGGGTTTGAGTTTTGCCCTCTGTGTCTATGTCTGTCTCTTTGTGTTTCTGTTGTGGTCGTTCACTCTGTGTGTCCTCAGTGCAAACCCTAGCAATTTCCTTCATATGGTATGAGAGCCGGTGCACTTGTAAAGAGTATCTTGTGAATATTGTGGAGAGCTAGTCTTTGTGCGAGGCACACAATATGACTCCTAACCAAATAACAATGTCCCAGACACCTTCTTCTCCATTTCCTATGATGTCTTATCAGGCTTCTCCATCATTGGAGGCCTTGAGACAGCATTATGGACTCAGTGAGGAGGACGACACTCCACCCTCACCAGATTTCACGAACATGATAGAGGACTTTGAGGAGTACTATTGCAACATGTATGGTGATGTCTACATCCCTCCTACCAGTTTTGCTACCACATTTAGACCGTTGGCGATCCATCATCATCATATAGCCAGGTCCAATGTCAGGTCTGTTCAATTCTTTTGTGTTGCATGAGTCTAAATCCTCGCTTGTTTTTTCTGTTGAGGTACAGGATCCGGATGGCTTTGCGTATGTGAACTTCAATAGAGGAGACTCATGAAGCAGACGAAATTCTGGTATATCTACAGCTTCTGTTTCATTTGAGCATATCACACACACTTCTCACTTCCCTTCCATTCCACCCTCTTCTATATCACACCTCTCATTATCTTTACAAAACCTTGGATTATACTCCACATCTGCATCACACACCCTAGGGGTTGGATCTTTAATCTCCGCTCCTAGCACCTTTTCCTTCTCCACCCCATTCTGTAGCTCTTTGCACCATGGTACTTCATTAGGGGGAATGCCACCCTTTAACATAATGCCTCTCACCTTTCAGCACATGAGCACACCCATAACTCCTGGGATGATTGTGATGGGCATCCCTCTCACTATCCCCAGTTTCACATCTCCCATGACCACTCATACGTAGGGGTTTCCATCCTTAGCTTATGGTGCATCTTCACACTCTCCTTGGGTTACACCTACGCAGGGATTCCCATCTTCTGCTCACCGTGTTTCCGTCCCATCTCCTTGGGTTCCTCATGTGGCTACCATGCCTATGCTTAGTCAACCCATCCCTACCTATGGATCCACCCTTGCACACTACACGCATGCTTGGTGAGCACTATGGGGCCCATTCCCAAGTGTATTCCACTTCCCCATCCTACCCACACTATACTTTTTCACACTATCTATCTCCAAGCACTACCACTCCTGTTGCAACGGCCAAGAATGCCTTCACGGATAAGATACGTTTTAACGGGTCAAATTTCACCACTTGGTTAAATTTCATGCAACAAGTGCTTGAGTCTCAAGGTGTTTGGGATCTCGTCATTGGTCTAGAGTCTATGCCGGACCCTCGTCTAGCTCACCCTGATTACATTCGTCAATGGAGAGCTCGCAATGCCACAGCCAATGTTGAACTGATGCAGGGATTGCTTCCTGAGTTTCACTCTCAGTTGTAGCACTTCTCGCTCGCGTCAGAGCATTGGAGTCATCTTCTTGACCGCTATGCGGCTCGTGATCGTACTCGATGCATCAATCTTGACTTTGAGCTTCAAGAGTTCTCTCTTAAGAAAGGGGATGATCTGAAAGTCAAGCTTGCTGACTATAGGCGGTTACTTGTTGAGTTCGCTACTACTGGCTCTCCAAAGTTAGATGACGATCAGGTTACATTCTTCTTGAATAAGTTGCCTGACAAGTACTTCAATTTCATTCAATACATCATCTCCCAACCTAGATTGCCAACCTTCTAGGAGTTTGAGTGCTAGTTCTTACATTACACGAGGCTGTTTGATCAAGTCCACAAAAAATCCTCATCATAGCCTTATTCAGAGCAGAGGCGGTTGGTTGTCTCTTCTTCGGGAGGGACAACCACTAGTGGAAAGAACTCGCTAGTTCCGACGACAAGCCAATCAAAGGGTGACTTCTCTTCCTTAGATAGAACCAAAGAGTCTAGACCTATCTGGTAGCAACTCCCTAAGAAAAATCAGTTTTGCACACATTGCCAAAGACTAGGCCATGTGGACGAGGAGTGTCGCTCCAAAGCCCAAGGTCTTCCATCTAAAAAGCCTTAGCAAACCGTTGCGATTGCACAGTCCAGTGGAGCTACGCCCTCCGCTCTTGCTTCATCTGCTCCTTCAACACCCCTTGTTGCTGCTGTTGGAAATGTGGCTCGAGTCCAGCCTCAACGGCCCATCTCTTTCACTACCCTTGACGGATTGGTTGATTGGTTTGCAAGTTCCGATCCCGTTGCACTTCATGTATCCTCTCACCTTCCTCTCCACCTCGTCAGGTGTTCTCTTGGCAAAGCCCTGCTACTGGACATCCACGATGGTAGCCACCTTCTTCGACTCGCATGCCTCTAGGTCCTTTCGGATATCCTAGGTCAGTCTAGCATTCATTTTTTGCACTCTTAGAGTCGGGCCCATAGATTCATTATTCTTAGTTTTTACTTTTTTTTTTTTGTCTTTCGTTGCATTTCCTTACACACATAGACATTCATTGCAATTATTTTGAGTTAGATTTTCTTTCTGTTTTGCTTTGCTTTGGAGCATCTAACCACTAATCTTTGTGTTTGTAGATTCTCATCTCTTTTGCAGGTTTTTGTCTTTCAGTATAGGGCTAACTTGCAAATTGCTTTGGTTTTCCTTGGGCTAGAGACGTGGGGATGCGCACCGTTCCTTTCATGGTTTCATTATCTTAGGAGTGCTTGCTGTTCTTCTAGTATGGCGGTTTTCCCTCCTGAGGTGGATTGTGCAGCATCTCTCTCGATGCTGTCATGGCGGTGACTTCTACGTTACTCTCCTAGCGGGGTGCTTTATTCACTTCATCCACTTCATCTTCTTTCATTCCTTATGGTTTTCGGCACCATATGAAGACTGACATCAGGCTCCTTTTCCTTATGCGGCATCTATATCCAAGTTGAGAGGGGGTTTCTATCCTTCTTGGTATTCTACAGGCTTCAGCACTTTGTCTTCGACATCGGCTTCTCCCCCCTGTTGTACCTTACCCTTTGCATTGCATGATTACATCATCCTTGTACTATGGCGCTTGGGCAAGTGAACAATTTTTCCACGAGGGACACTGTCCAAGTGGCACCTGCTGCATGAGCATTATTTAGCATGTAGCATACTTTGCATCTCATTGTGCAGAGCACCACTTGCGCGGATCCTAAGCTGTTTCCACCGACGGCTGTTGTTAGCACATCACTCTCCTTCATCACATGGATATCTCATCACCTATTTTTCCTCGTCATCGACACCTTGAGTGGATGGGTTAGCTTTTACTGTTTTGTGATGTGTTGGGTGTACCCTCCCTACTCACGTTTTCTAGGTCACTTTTGTTCAATCGGCCGTATCCCATCAAATTTACTTCACTTATTAAAAAAAAAAAACATTCCATGTAGTTCCATCCGCCTTTGTAGGGCTTGGTAGGCCATTGGGCAGCTGACGTGTACCCTTTGTCTGATGCCTTGTCCTCTCTAGGGTGACTACTTGGATTTCCTTGGTACGATAACCATTGTCTCTGTAGTCTTGGTAGGCCACTGGGCAGCCGACGTGCACCCTTTGTCCAATGCCTTGGCTGCTTTGGGGTGGGATGTCTTGGGGTACATAAACATCACAATGGTTGGCCTAACCTTTCAGCTCAGTTTTGGTCCTGAGAGGAGGTGTTGAGCTAAGATATGCATTACTTGTTGATTAGCCTCTTAAACAATCCCGAAACACACTAAAAATGCTCTTTTAGAGTAAAACCCTAAAACGGGGAGCAGTTCGAGAGAGTTCAGTGGAAACTCTAAAACATGGAGCGGTTCGAGAGAGTTTAGTGGAAACCCTAATTTTGGGGCCGTGGTTCCACATCTATAAATAGATAGGCTGTCCCCATTCAGCCATTATCCTTGTTTGCAGGTTACACCAACCCACACATTCTCTGTTGTTGTTGGCCCCTAGTTTCCAGTCTGCGGCCCTCCTCCATCTACTGTCCAACCATCATCTATTGCAGCCACATTATCTTCAGCCTGTCCATTGCTGTAGGTGATAGCTCTCAGTTGCTGGCGACTGCTCCAAACTGTCCTAGACTGTTGTTTAGCTTGCTGTCCATCATCTCCAGGGTCAGCCAGCCTGCGTTTTCAGCATTGCAGGCCTTGACACTCTCAGACACTGTTTCAGCCTGTTGTTTACAGCAGAATGTGCACAGTTTCCAACCTCCGATCGATGGTAAACTGCTGTGTTTGCCGGTTTCTAGCCTCTAGATTGCTGCGTTTTGGTGACCAGCTTACTGCCATTCACTATTCAGCACTACTACACTCCGACTGGTGGTCACAGACTTGGGATCCGTCTTTGGTGGACGTCACACTCCGACATTGCTCTGCCCTTGAGCACACTGTATACTCTTACATTCATTTACAGCATTCAAGTTGTGTTTTCTCTCTCTCTTTTTCTGTTTGTGTTTGAGTTTTGAGTTTTGCGTCTAGGGTTTGAGTTTTTGAGTTTTGCGTTTAGGGTTTAGTTTTGCCCTCTGTGTCTGTGTCTGTCTCTCTGTGTTTCTGTCGTGGTCGTACACTCTGTGTGTTCTCAGTGTAAACCCTAGCAGTTTCCTTCACAGTTTGGATTGCGAAGGGGATCGGGAGAATCCTATCGTAAATCAACTTGTTCTTCAATAAAGCTAAATAAATACCGAAAGGGGCGCTAGGGCAGCAGCTTCATTTGAGTGATTTTCAGTTATTCTTCGTGACAAAACTATGAATTTTCTCTCTCTTTAGCTTTCTCTTTCATCTCCCAGTCATTTCACAACCTTGCTCCGAAGATCTCAGCATTTGGACCCTTGGAGGTTGAGAAATTCCAAATTTCTCTGATGTAAACGCTAATTTACAACAAAAATTAGGTTTCAGCAGTAGTCTCGCGAACTGTGCCAGAAATTAGAAGCTCCAAGACTTGGATTTTTTGGGTTTGAAGGTGAGTTTTTCAATAGCTGTATGGGATCGATTGAATATTGGAGCTTGCTCTCTTCTCCTTTTGAGTTGTATAGATTCTATGCTTGTGCCTGTTAGACATCTCTGCACAGGTGCAGAGATTTGGAGGAGATTGGCATCTCTCTTTCGGATCCAAACATTTGGGCATCACTTATCTTTTGAGTTGAAGCTACGACAACTCTTTATCACAAATTCTCCTATGATGAGGGATCACATCCACAAGATGGAGGAGATTCGGGATGAGTTTTCAATCCTTGTGGTACAGACATTTCTTTGGAGGACCTAGTTGTGACACTTCTCTCACATCTTTTGTCATCGACATATGATGTGTCCTACGCCAGTCTTCTCACTTCTTGTTGTCGGGAGACTCACTTGGGAGGAGCTAGTCCCATTGGTACTTGAGTAGGATGCGCATCATGGTGAGCTGGTTTGTTGCGAAGCGCGTGCACATAGCCGTGCTTATGCATTTTTCTCTACAGGATAAGTTAAGTAGAAGAAATGGAAGAGGAAGAAGTTGGAGTCATCTTTCGACTTTGATATAGCTTTTGTGGGAAAGCATAGAGGATATTCCATGTGTCCTCATTATGGGAAGACCTCTACCTTGAGGAGAATTGCTGGAAGATATACCCTCACCTTCATTCGGGAGCAAAGGGTGGATTTATAGCGGAGCCTTCGTCTACCTCTACTTCATCACTCAGTATTTCCACTAAGTCAATGTTTCTACACATTTATTAGGTGGAGGAGCCTTCTTTGACTGTCTTTTCCTTTGAGTAGCATTGGCTCATTGCTAGTGGTTCCTTGAATCTATGACTCCACAAGGCGTTTTGTTGTAGGATCTCTGTCCATCAGAGGGTATTGTCACTATTGGTGACATTTCTTTGGTGCCTATTAGTGATGTTGGTACCTTGCCTCTATTGTCTGACCGTCCATCGAGCATTGTTTCAGAGGCTCTTTATGTCCTTGACTTGGGCTTCCCTCTCCTCTAAGGTTATGGCCCTCCTCTTCCAATTCGCGTTGTCTTCATCAAGCTAGTCATCTTTGTTGGGGATTCTTCTATCGAAGCCACTTTTGTGACTAGTTGGCTAGAGCAGGGGCTATCTATGCTCCCTTCCCCTTCCATTGTGTAGGGTGCTTCGATGTATCTTTCTATAGTCCCACCCGTTCTTGATTGTGCACCATCTATTCCAAAGGTTCCATCCCATCCCCCACCATCTCCTTTAGTGGTTCCCTTGTACCTCCCATTATCTCTCTCCTGCATTCTCTCTTTGTCTCCTTCTCTTCGTGTTCACTTTCCTCTTTCCATTGCGCATTGTCACACAAAGATGTTATCCTTACTTTGCAAAACATGGGGCACTTTCTTGCCGCCCTCTGCAACTTCAAATGGAGCCTTACCAGTGAAACTATGCATTGTATTAGCACTTCAAGAGATCTAGGACTGTGGAGTTTGCCTCTTCGGACTGACCATCTATTTGGGGATGGAAGGACGAAGAAAATTTTAGTGTGGTACCCATGTTCTCAAACAATCCCTTCCAAAACAGACCGGTTAGCGGTAGATCTTGATCACACTAATGATCTCCTTTGGCATGCCATGATACTTAAAACACATGCTGCATGGTTTAATGTGCATGTCTCCTGTTGTTATGCCTCCAGCCATAGGAAACTTGTTTAATGTCTATGGCATCAACTATCTGAGGTATTTTATAATTGTCAATTTTGCAAGGTCAAAACAATTCTAGGTGGTTTTGGCCACAGATGGAAGCAGTTCAGATTTCAGCTTCCAGATTTACTTTTGTTTTGATTATGGTGTTTTCTAGTCTTGCTTTTAGCAAAAGGCATGTTCAGAGGAGGAAGAAGCATACATTAGCTGGGAAAGCAAAAGAATGACGAGCAAATCAAACTTGAAAACTGAAAATTAAAAGCAAAACTCTGATTTGTAAAAAGGTATGTGTCATTGGTTGAAGATATTGCATGTTAGTTAACTGTTGAAACTGAATATCCAATTGGTCCTTTCCAGCCTACAGACCTTTGCTATCTAATCCCTCTGCTCTATATAATCTCACTTTCACTTCTAGGTGTCCAATTTGTGTCATTGTTACTCCCAGCTGCTCCAGGACTCATTGTTGGTTTACGCTGCGCACAGCCCACTAGATAATCTTGTCATTGATCCAGGCTGCCACTGTAGGCATCAGAATGCTTGCAGAGTTGTCCTAGAATACATTTGGAATTCCAGAAATGTTTTGTTTCACTGCTGTCAAGACAAACTGAAGTCCTGCTGGTTATCAAGGGTACGTTGTCCATATGTAGAAAGGACCAGAGTGTTGTTTTCTTGTTTCCATGTCTGAGAACCTAGGCTTTGCAAGCCCGGCATCCTCTTGTAAATTTTTTTTCTTCAATCTTGAAAGAAGCCCATCCCCCACTCAATGCTGGTACCTATCCCAACAACATTTTATTTGCAGTTGCTCTTCTTATTTAAGTTGTGTGAAAGAGTGATGATTTAAGTCGTGGCCTGTTCTGTTGGACAGGAACTTGGACAGATCACTACTGCAATGGATCGGGAGAAAATCTCTCTTCAAGAGCTCATGAAAAATGCTAAGGAAATGATGAGAAATGCAGAGGTTGCAGTTAGATCATTCATGATGTTACGGTCACGGTTTGTACGAACAGTAGCTCCAGTGACTGTAAGCAGTAACACACTTGCACTGGTTCCGTCTTCAGGAACTGGAACTCCTGGGATTACTCAGGCTGTGGCTTCTTCTTTACCAATTGTGGACTTTTATAGTGGTGTACCTACAAAACCATCAGCCTTCTTGCAACAAACTGTTCACAGATTTGAACATGAACTTCAGGAATATAGACAGTGGATCGAAGAGCTTGAAAGGTTATTGTTTGTAGGATCTGAGGAGAATGAAAAGGATAATCATCGGTTGTCCCTTGTGCAGTCCCTGCCAGCAGTCATGATGAATATTCATGACTTCCTTATTTATGTTGCTGCAAAGGTAATTGAAGCTTCTTGTCCTTTGTTTGTGTTTTTCAGAAAAGTTCAAAGTGATATAACATTTTTTTGTACCTTTTCGCCAGCTTCATTTAGATGATTTATTGTGTCTGCTATGGTAAGATTGGATTCATTTTTGCTGTAAAGTTTCTTTTCTTTTATTTAATTTTTATTTTTGTACTGTATTTACCTCTAGACAACATAATCTTTTTATTTTGAAAAGCTTTATATGTATATTAGTTAGCACTTCTTCTAGCTATTCCATGCCCTCTGATTGGGCAATTTCATAGCTTGTGTACTATGCAAATTAATATGTTATGTGAAAGAGTCACATTTTCTATAAATCCACTCTCAAGATGCAGTGGTCCTTTCTATCAGAGAATGTCCGATTATTTTAATTGAAAAGAATGTTAAGCTGTGCTGCGGGAATCAGTGGTTGTAAGACTTTTTATTGACTTTTTCAAAATATTAGACCCTAGACATTGCATCTTGTTTTCATTTTAACTAGGATCTGGATGCATGGGAAACTAGTACTGATAGCCAGCCCATGGGAGCTGTAGGCTTGAATAAAATTGCTAGATCTGCTTCATCATCGTGCCTCTGCACTCAAAAGGTCTCTTTGAATATAGGGAACTTCCTTCATTTGCTTTGAATGATTTGTGATGTAGTTTTTGTTCCTTTCCGAATAGAACCATTCTTACTTAACTTTGAGCTCTATTGATATGTCATAATGTTCTCTATTGATATGCCATGGTGATGCTGTGGTGTTTTGCAGGTTGAAACATTGCACCAGCAGATTGGTTCATTGCGTGTTGCCTATTTGGCACATCAAAAGAGACGAGGAGATGATAATAATCCTTTTCTTGAGGCTGATAGGCGTGAGATTGCAAAAAGAGAAGCAGCTGCAAGGCGAGTGCATCCAACTCTGCAACCTTCAACAGCTAGTCAGCCAATGACTCAGCCAGTAGGCTTGCTAACAAGTGTCACACCAGCTACAGCCTCTAATCCCCAGTCTTCTGTGCTCTCTGGAACATCACCCTTTCCTGCATTTGGCACTTCTTCACCATCTTCCACCAGCTCAACAATTTTGGGAACTCCATCAACTACTGTACCGACCTTGAATCTATTTGGATCCTCATCTACCTCTGGGTCCTCTATTTTTGGCTCTTCTGGAGCATCAACAGCTCCATCATTGTCAGGTCCAGGGACTTCACCATCCATATTTGGATCTGTTCCTGCCAGTGGCAGTTCTTCTTTGTTCTCATCAACATTTGCAGGAGGTACTAAATGAGAATTGACAGAGAGGGTACCTAATAAGAATACGTCAAATGCTGACGTGGAGACTGGAGTATGACTTTTTACACTTGCTTTGTGTGCTTTACTGCCCTATTGGGATTTGACAGATTGTAATAGTATTCAACTGATCAAATTATTTTAAACATATTGGTGTACATAGATGTGCATTTTGCACTTGCCTTGAGATTCTTGATCCTTATGTTTTATCAGATTTTGAACATGCTTTTTTAAGTATGTCTGAATACCATGAACCCAGAATGATGAATTTTCTTTGTTGTTTCTCTTCCTAAGCATATGAATAATTGAGAGTGGTGGCTCTCTTTATGATTCTTAGGGCCAGGCTCAAAGGAAAACTACAAAAATTGATTATGTATGACTTGTTCTTCATCTTTTGTTGAGGGATGGCTAGTTGTGAAGCATTCCCTTTATAAAGCTTAAAACTAGTCTTTATGGACTGGCAAGAACCAAAGTAACTGGTAAGTCTGTTGGTACATCAAGTATTGGAATACTTCCAAGGGCTTGTATAGGGTATGGAGCATATGGACTGCTTATGTGCTGTTGGCTCAGAGCTCTCTGTGTGCGTGAGCTTCATGCTGATACATCAATGTCAACTTCTATGGTAAAAACTGTCATAGAAAGGCCTCCAAATTTCAAAAGCGTTTGCATACATATATTCAACTTGTAAGCATCTTGAGATTGGAAGTTGATTGAGTCTTCTAGACCTATGAGAAAGATTGCACCTGTTTGCAGCATCCTCAGTATTAAAGAGTGCTTTTGAAGATGTTCAATGCGAAGATTCCAGGTGGAGTTAAGTATGTCCCACAATATACCTGAAACAACTGAGTTGCACCTGGCCCATGAATCTGGAAGCTTTAATTAGTTTAGTTTGCACTGCAAACTTCACCTCGTTATACTGTAGAGAAACCATGTTCTAGCGGGTTCGAGGCTGTGTTTCATTGACAGTACACAGAATGGTTGTCAGTCTCTTGATCACTTTCCTCCAGATATCACTCTTTTCTTGTGAATCTAACGAATAGTGAATGCTACCTATTCCAGTGTTTCTGAATTTACAAAACCAGATATTTGACAAACAAATTTAAGCATGCATTTTGTATAATTGTCAGATCTCTACCACATTCTGTATGTTAGACTCCTCATTGCAAGCACACAAGGTTAAAATTGGAAACCTTGACTTCTTAAGGCAAGGAAGGAACCACTGCATCCCTCACATATTGTGCTGAGATTAGCAGCAAGGTCTCAATTCTGCGATGCTTTTATCCCTCTTTGCATATGCACATAAAAAAATTCTATAGCATTTACAATTGTTCAGTGGGCTTTAGAGTTTCAAGCCAGGCACTCAAGTAGACTGAAGCCAGTGCCAAATGCTCTGTTTCTCTGCCTTGAGGGCTTTGGGAGTAATTGCCTCCTCCTGATGTTGAGGTTTTGTCTTTGGTTATTAATGGTTTGCTACCTGCACTTGGGTTTGCAATTATCACACTATTTACTGAGTCCTCTTTTGAAGTTTTTGTACCATCTGTATTTTGGTCTAGATGTATTGTTCTTACTCTGTAAGTAAGGTCATTAACCATTTTGTTCATAAAATGGTGTCTTATCCTTCAGTTTTTCTTGCACATTGTTTTGTGATTTCTATTCCTATGGCATGAAGATCAAGTCCTGTAATCTAGGAGATTAGCTTCATGGTATCTGGATTTGAATTTAAATCCATAAGGACTTCATCCATAAAACAAGGCATTGTTCTGTAGGAAAGGACACACTTATGTTTACAGCTGGTTACAAGTGGCTGTGAAGACTGATACATCATTTGCTAACAAGGATCCATTAAGTTCCTTAAAATAGCCTCTGCTTTCAGCCTCAATTGCTGAACCTTGCAGGAATGCCATCTTTGTGAAAATCAGACAATACACTTAATTTTGATACCTGAAAGTCACTGTTTTAACATCTTCAAATCATGTGAATCATGCTTGGATTCAATCTCTCTTTTGTAAAGAGAGGACAGTTATCTAAGCTAGTCATAAAAGTCAGTAGATGTAACTCTTGTATTACAAAGATAGTAAGGTTTTTGGATGATAGTGTAGCTTAAGAAAAGTGAATACAAATTTTTTGTTAATTTTACCTTTCTTGGTTTCAGCTTGATGAGTGAGTTAACTAGACTGTTGTCTTTTCCTTGTCATGTGGTTGGCAGCTTCTGGTGCAAGTACCTTGCCAGGTTTATTTGGTACAACATCTGCAAGCTCTGGTGGATTGTTTGGGAGCTCTGTGTCGCCTTCTGGGGGGATTTTCGGTGGGGGCCAAACAGCTGGAAATCTATTTGGAACTCCAGCACAACCATTGGGTATGATTAAAAACTTTGCACCTTTATCAGAGTGTTTTCAATGTTTATATTATAAGTTTTGGTCATTTTATTGTTTGCTTTGTGTGCGGGAACTCCCCGAAGATTGCCCTCAATTTTAACCTTAGCTTTGACATGACCATACCCATACTATAGTCCGTGTTAGTGGAGAGTTTAAAGTCCATTTTCCTGGTTTGGTGGAAGAATATACGGGTGTTTGTGGGAATGTAGAGTAACAATGGTACTTTAATTTAAAAATTCAAGACAAATTATGAACATGATGTATATTATTATTGTGTTAATTGCATGCTTATTTTCTTCTTACTTTACTCTCTCTTCATAGTGACACTATTTTAGATATTTTAGATAGTAGGAGAATCCGGAGCTCTTGCACACATACATGAGACTACTTTCTTCTTTTTGATTTTTAGCAGTAAGGAGGGGGTGGAAGCATGTGTTTTGAAATTTACATCTAGTTAAGTGAAGTTTTGTCCCATTTTTCCATGCAAAAAAATATGTTTTTTATGGCCTTCTTCTCAGCTGCAGCACACCCCATCCTATATCTATGAATCTCTATTGATACCTATTTTCTCTGCAGCGAACGATTAATAACAAACATGAATTTACTTCACTGTTCATGTCCTATGTCTATGAATCTCTATTGGTCCCAATTTTCTCTGCAGCGAACAATGAAAAACAAACACGAACTTCTTCATTGTTCTGTCAGGCCATAGACTTCTGTCAGATCATGTGAAGTTGGGTTTGCTTTGGTTTGCTCTATGTGGATGCAGCACTTCCACCCTGCAGTTTGCACAAGGCTCTTCATCTCATTGAAGTTAGTGCGAACTCTTCCCCACCCTTCTCTTCTCTATGTCCCCCTTTGTTGTGCATGTGCGTGTGCACACACACAGAGCACCAACTTCTTTTTATTGAATTATAACCATGGGCATCGAGTACCTAAACCATATACAAAATGGCTGATTTGCTGCAATTTTGAAAATTAGGGTTTTAAAACCCTAATTTTTGCAAACTTTGAGCAACAAACTAATTTTTTTCTGTAGTGCTTGGATTATATTAATTGTATTAGATTAAGCTAAGTAGAAAGTGCTTCTTGGATGAGAGATATATAGGAGAGTACAAAGCGTGTGGCTGAAATTTTAGCACGAGAGCTTATTCCAAATTAAGAGAGAGACCTCTAATATATAGGTGTGGGGCTCGGGTGCTCAAAAGTGAAAAGTAGAGGCTACAAACGACTATTGTCTGTTGAAAATGACAAGTCTAGGGACACATGTCTCTTTAAAATGACACATGTCAAATTCTCGATATCACATGTCACTTTTCTAGAGAAAGAAGCTTCTTAATCTTCTATTCTAAAAATCTCTTAAATGGTTAAGAATTTGAGATAATTATTGCAGGTAAAATTGTTTCTTGTAAAATCTTGGATTCTTTGATGCGAACAAAATCTTCATTTGAGCGACTTTCAAAAATAGGAATCTCCTAAATTTTAGGAGTCTTCAAATTTAGATTATAAAGCGCTTCATTATATAGGTTCACCGGTTTGTGATTTATTTCTTTGATCATGAGCATTTGGTTTTACTTTTTGAAACCACTCATTATATAAGCTTCTAGTCAATTTGATTATCTGAGTGTAAAATTCTTAGTCATCTGAGCATTTTTGTTAATTTGATCGCTTGACTAAACTTATAATTTCTCTTGGGTATCTTGTCAATGATGACCCAATATAATTATAGGGGTTCTAGTCATTGGCGACTATTATATAGAAAGATGAGCATTTAATCATATTTTAAAACACTTAAATAATACAAATTGCCTTTCAAAGTACATGAGCATAAATTTATTTTGAATCATTCAGTCAATATATCTTGGTAACGATTGATATACAAAAGGTTTGTTACATTTTCTCTCTTTCTCAATCCGTTTTATTCTCAAGACATTACTTGAAGTATTTTTAATCCTATAACTTTTTCATAAGCTGTAAGTATTTTTGGATAGTCTTTAAAATACTCTTTTGGTATCCATTTAGGATTTAAATGAGAGTAATTGTTAAATTTTAAAAGAAAAATTTTAGAAATATTTTACCTTGTTTCTTAATCATATGAAAGACTATTTGTTTTGATTCAAGTATCTCATTCTGTTCATCTACTTTAGGTCAATACTCTATTCAAGGTTCTAATAATGGAGGTCCTTTATAAGGCTTCAAAAGATGGATATAAAAAGCATTGTGAATTTTCCAATGCTTTGGAAGTTGTAACTTGTAATAAACATCATGAATCTTTTCAGTGACTTGAAATGATCCATAATTTCTTACTACGAGCTTAGTGACTTGGAATAAAGGCTTGTTAGAGCTTCTTAGACGAGCTTTGTCAAATTTCAGCCGCACTCAATCTCTTTCTTGTAAAATGAAGTGCCTTCGATGCTTATCTGGTGCTTTCTTTTGTTTTTCTTGAGATCTTTGGATAGCTCGTTTGACTTGGGCAAAAGCTGTATTCATTTTATGCACGAACTTATCAGCATAAACTATCTCATTGTTTCTTTTGAGAATAGGCAATAAGAGTGGTTTTTACAATGAAAATTTGATAAGGATTCATTTTATTCATGTCAAAATATAATGGGGACTTAGAAGGGTCATTCTGTTTGGTCATACAATTTTTGGCTTTTAGCCATGGAATATCTATCATACTATATGTAGGTGGCTCTTTAAAGATGTCAAGAATTTGATGTGGATATATAAGTTTAAGAATTTTTCTTTTAGTAATGTGCATATCAAGTATGTGAGAGACATGCTTCATGTCCTTTATCTCTAAGCTCTTCTTGAGCTAAGTCTATCTTGTTTGTTTAATGTTTAATATTCAATATTCTAACATTTTTCTATCTCTTTCTCTCCCTTCTCTTCATATTCAGTATCTATGATCAGTGGATGCATATACTTTTGTATGCACCGATCACATCACTACATTATGATGTGGTATTAGAGCAAGTTCGGAGTTGATAAAGCATAGATAGATCTAAAGTTGGAGAGCTTTATTATATAGGTTCACTGATTCATGGCTTGTTTCTTTAATCATGAGCATTTGATTTCACTTTTTGAAACCACTCACTATATGGGCTTCTAGTTAATGTGACTATGTGAGTACAAAAGTCTTAGTCATCTTCTAGTTAATCTTACTGCCCAACTAAACTTTTAATTTCTCTTGGATATCTCGTCATTGACGATCCAATATTATTATAGGAATTTTAGGCATTGACCACCCTTAAATAGAAAGATGAGCATTTAATCATATTTTGAAATACTTAAATAATACAAATCGCCTTTCAAAGTACATGAGTATCAATTTAATTTGAATCATTGAGTTAATATATCTTGGTAACAATTGATATACAAAGGGTTGGTTAGAGTCACAAAATGCAAGAATAGTTGCATCCATTTATGCAGGTTATCATCTTGCAAAGGTGGACTTCAAGGTTTTTCAGATTACTTTTCTTATCCCATTGAGAGGGCAATAATGCATCCATCATCAACGGAATGAAAAAAGCTTTTATGGGCAGCTGTTTTTCTTCAATGTGGACCATGCAATGTGGAAGAAGGGAAAGAACTCATTATTATCTCTTTTTTTGGCCGTATAAGATCCTTTAGATTTGGGATGATTGCATTTCACATTTGTACAGAATATACCATGTAATTCTTAGGCAATGAAGCACCATGAACATCTAAATGGGAGACAATACGTTGAAGCTCAATTTTAGTTTTCAATTTCTTGATAAAACGACATTCAGGCTACTTCCATTAATAAAAATATTGAAGATCATTGGATTGTTAAGCTAAAAAATGCATTCTAAACTAACTAGCTCTTTAAAACAGTCCCAAAATATGATTATTACCAAAAGTGTCTTAAGTGAGTGCTTTCCTAGAGACTATCTGTGTTTCATAAGCCAAACACTAATTTGGGAGGATCCACTTATTTATAAATACACAAATTGCCTACCACTTAGTCTCATTCCTTGTTTTGCAAGCTATCCTAGTTTTTCCTAGCCTCCATTCATCAGGTGCCTCATTCAGCCATGGTCTTGATTTGGAGGATAACGCATCTACTAACCTTTGTTCTAGGGATCATTCATAGAGATCTAGCTTTGTTGTGTCTCATATGTGTTCACAAGGTATATCTCAGTTGAAGCACTCTGTTGACAAGAGTGAGCATCTCTTAGTTCAAGAAAGACTATCCACTCAGGCGTTTAAACTCTTCACAAGCCGAGTGGTGGTAGGTTCGTACAATCCATTTTTGTGTGAGTCTTATGACGTTTATATTGCTCGTTCATGTTATGTAGAAAGTAAGTCACCTAGGAGATTCAGTTCGGTATTAGTATAGATTAGGAAAAAAAAATCTATGATCAGACATGTTTCACATGGATCCATAGTACCCCATTTTTTGTTTCATTTGAGTTTGAGTCTAGTGTTTCACATTCACCTCCATATTTCTTGTCATTTTCTTCAACTTTCACTTTACTTAGATTCATCTCCCTTTTTTTAGACTTAGTCGTGCTTTTACTTTTCAAGTCTTCTGCTACACACTTCATTACCTTTCATTCACTTTCGACATATCTAACACTCAGCTTTTTCTTTTGCTAAACATAGTATCCAAAGTATCTCAATATGAACCATCTCTTTTGTAGGTTTTTTTAAAAATACTTTCATGCAAGGCTTTGTATTTTAGTTAAGGACTAATATTGTAGATTCTACTTGGGTTGAAGGTTTGTTTTTCAGTTCTTGCCTTGGTGAGTATTGTTTTCATTAGTATGGAGATGGAGACAATATCTTCTCTCTCGTGATTAGGTCTTGGGCATGTTTTTTCTCTTGGCATTCGTTTGAAAGGTGGAGCAAGAGTGAGAGCACAAATGGTAGCAAGAGCTATGGAAGTTCAAGCAAGAAAGAGCAAGCTGATGTGTGGAAACTCCAACAGTCACAATGTGTGACTTGCCTTTCTTTATTCTATTATCATAGAAAGAATAAAGAATAAAGTGATACTGATTGGTGGCTACCACCTGCAGTGTGTAGGTGTGCGGGTACTGTGTATAGGGGGCTAGGCACAAGTGGCCTTTAATTCCCAACAACCTCCTACTTAAAGGCAAATGTGCTTGAGTGTGGAGAGAACAAAAAAAGAGTGACAAAGTACAATGTGTATATATATGTACAACCAGGATGAGGAATAGGCCGCATCTTATCGTACGCCCATTAACTTTCTAAGGAAGATATATATAATAGTGATTTATCCATGTAGTAGTATCTATGTGAATTGTAACATACACTTGACTTGAAGTGATTTATACGTACATCTTACACATTTCAGGAACATACTTTGTGGATACACTCCTTTCTTAGAGTGATTGCGCATAATGCACACAGCAAGTATGTGAGAGGCATGCCCCATGTCTTTAATCTCAAAGCTCTTTTTGAGTTGAGTTTTCAAAGCATCCAGCTTAGCGTGAGCACTCCTAGCAATCAATATATCATCAATATATAGCACTAAAATGATAAGACCACCATCACAGGCCTTCTTTTGTAAAGATATAGATTAATAGTGTTGCGGGAATAATCTTGCGAATACATAAAAGCATCAAACTTGTAGTACCATTTCCTAGGTGTATACTTAAGTCCATAGAGACTTTTTCTCAATCTGCACACTAGGTGTTCCTTGTGCTTTTTCACAAACCCTTAGGTTGTTGCATATAAATGTCCTAATGCAGGTCCCCATGTAAGGAAGCCGTTTTCATATCCATTCAATAAAATTCCATCCCTAACTATGCAACCAAGGCTATAGGGTAGTCATTTTGACCATAGGGTAGAGTATCTCATCAAAGTCAACTTCCTTTTTGTATTTAAAACCCTTTGTAACCAAACGAGCATTGTATGTTGGCTTAAGGCGACCAAGGGTAATCTGCAATGCATGTTTATCATTTGTCAAGGAAGCCAAGTTCCACGTATAATTTTTTTTGTGTGAATCAACCTCAGATTACATGGTCCTCTTCCAAGAGTGACTATCACCTTTGCGCATAGTTTTCTTTTAAGTAGGGGGCTATCACCTTTACACATGGCCTCCTCATAAGTAAGAGACTCATCAAAATTTGTCACCAAGACATAATGTATAGAGGACTTAAAACAATCACAAGGATGTGAGGTTATGGGAAAGCATCTTAAAAATGGCTTTGGGGCATGTATTGTCTGTTCTTTCTATTTAACATCATGATCTTGCACAACAGGTGGGCTCAAAACGATTAGGAGGATGTGAGGCTTTGATAGAGTGTCTCAAAACCGGATGTGGGGCACGTATTGTTTGTTCTATCTATCTAATATCACAATCTTGCACAACGGGTGGATCCTAGGCCACTATATCATTTGCAGTTGTAGGTTGTGTAATTGGGATGGATTGTATTGTAATAGGAGAGTACTCCTGAAAGATCACTCTGCGTACCTCAATCACCTACTTTGGTCTCATATGCATCTTATCCTCATGAAACATAACATCATGGCTGTAGATAACCTTCCAAGCCTGTGGATTTCAAAGGTGATAGCTCATCTCACTTGTATCACCATATCCAAGATCGATGCATTTGATGGACTTCGGATCCAACGTGTTGCGTTTGTCTTTGGAAATATGGTAGAAAGCCTCATATCCAAAGATTCGTAAGTATGCATGTGAGGGAGGTTTACTAGACCATCTTTCTTGTGCAACTCTACCACCAAGAGCAAGGCACGGGGAAATCAAATGAATTATAGTAGTAACTACGTCAATCCAAAAAGGTTGTGATAAGCTTGCTTGACTAAGCATATTGTAGGACTCTTTCCTAAATAGTCTTGCTCATGCACTTTGCAACACTATTTTGGGGTGGGGTATCAAAGGCGGTCAACTGATGCTTAATATTCCTCATCACAAAATTTAGAGACATATTCACTCCCATTCTCAAATTGTAGGCTTTTTACCCTATGCCCAGATTGGTTCTCAACCATAGCAAGAAAGCATTGAAATATAGGCAAAACTTTTGCCTTTTGCTTTATGAGATTGGCCATCTTAATGCACAAGAGCCAGTGGCTCATCCACGTGCGTAGAACTGGACTGTATTGTTCGATACGTATTTATATGGACCCATATGATAAACATGCTTGCTTTCTACCGCCACGTCTAGCATGTTCTTGCATGGCGTAAAGGTGTTTCGACTTCTTGTTGGATGTTCCGTGTTATCCTGTGTGGCTCTTTAGGGAGGTGGGAAGCCTTGGATACTTCAGTCCACCCCCTTTTCCAGCTATGCACTCCTCCCCCAGTCCCCTTGGATTCCATCCAGCCCTCTTTGATTGTTTGACCCTTCTTGGATCCCTCTTTTCTTCCATACTCCTCTCTGATCTACAAAAGGTGCTCCTCTCCTCTATGCTTCTACACCAATTCAGCAAGCATTTGTCATTCTCATGTCCCTCTCTTGGATCTTGATTCTTGGTGGTGTTTCGTGAAGCTCTTACTCTCTCCATTTACTCACACCCCCTCTCTCTTCAAGTATCAATCTATCGAGGCTCAAGGCTCAAGTCTCTCCCATCCTCTCTCTCTCTCACTCTTGCTCTTTCAAGTTCACCCAAAACCTCTTCCTCTCTTTTAACTTTCAAGAGTTGAGTATCTTACTCTTCCTCCCTTTGTCTCACTCTCCCTCAGTATCATGATGCGTGAGAAGTACAAGGCCTTCAATTTGCATGCCATCCATGTGGAGAGGAACACAAAGAAGTTCAACTTCTACCATTGGATGGGATAAGTATTGTGGGAAGCGCTATACAAGTGGTGTGACCCAACTTCTTCAACATCTTTCCAAGATGCGCATTGGGGGGGGGGGGGGTGTTACTCCATGCAATAAAATCCCTTAAAACATTGTGGATGAGATTCTTGCCAAGATGAGAGGGGGATCCACTAGAGAAGGAGAAAGTGGCATATTGGTACCAACTCCTTGT